>NW_007887491.1:0-541 GCF_000696425.1 Galeopterus variegatus
GAATCCAGGTGAGGCTTGGCTGGTGCCTCTGGCTCGTGGTCTCTCACAAGGCTGCAATCAAGGAAAATGTCAGTGGGGACTGGAGGCATCTCCAGGCTGGACCGGGGAGCATCCTCTTGCAAGGTCACTCACGTGGCTGCTGGAAGGCATCAGGTCTTTACTAACTGTGATGGTTAATTTTAGGTGTCCACTTGCCTAGATTAAGGAATACTTATTAACCTGGTAGAGCATTATTTTGGGGTGTATCTATGAGGGTATTTCCAGAGGAAACTAGCATATGAACCTGAGTGGACTGGATTGAAAAGATCTGCACTCAATATGGGCAAGCACCATCCAATCTCCTGGGGTCCTGGAGAGAACAAAAACAGAGGGAAAGGTGGATCTCTAGCTTTATCTTCTGGAGTTGGGATGTGCTCATCTGTTTTGTTTGTGGACATCAGCATTAAAGACTCTTCAGCCTTTGGGTTCCAGGACTTATACGAGCAGCGCCTGTGATTCTCAGGCCTTTGACCTCAGACTGAGAATTACACCATCAGCTTCC
>NW_007887492.1:0-541 GCF_000696425.1 Galeopterus variegatus
TGCCTTTGTGGAGCCATTTTGCATATTGTGGAAGTAGGAACTATGGACAGTGGGCCATGCTATAGATACTAGGCTTTAAGAGAAACAATTTACTACTCAGCTGAAATAAGTCTGGGCTTTCCTCCCCCACCTCCTCTGTTTTTGATGGGGAGTATGGGTTTTTTTTTTTTATTGATTTCTTTATTCTTATTTTCTAGGACAAAATTCCTCTTACTAAGACAGTTGTATAGTTAGAACTTATAAAATAATACTAATTTTAAATTTGTAAGAAATGCCTATCCAGTGTCCGGGAGTAACCAGTTAAGCAGCAAAATATTTGAGTCTGTGTCTTTAAGTAGATGGGAGATTATCAAGTGTCTTGTGGCTTGAAATAATTCATGAAAGTTGCTGACTTCCAGCTAAGGCAGTTCAAAGAGGTATATGATGAAAGCAGAGAACTAGGAAGACCAAATTTTTGTTTCATCTGTTTCTGCCACTTACTGGCCATGGGATTTGGGCAGATCACCTTTCTGATCCTCACTTTAGTCATCTGGAAAATGAA
>NW_007887493.1:0-541 GCF_000696425.1 Galeopterus variegatus
CTATTGCCGGCCCCTCCATGCCTGGTTACTGTGTCAGCTGAGAGGTCACAGCGTGGAGTGCGTGCACATCACAATGACAAATCAGAGTCACCAGGGCTGTGCGTGTGTGTCTGCATGTGTGTGAGTGTGTGTGCACTGAGTGTTCACGTAGGCAAGCGTGTGCACATGCCAATGTGTGTCCTAAGGGAAACACATGCTAAAAATGAGAGGCTCAACTGTCCCTGCTTAAAACAAGGAAAGAGGCTTCTGCACCTCCCACTTTTCTTTCAAGAGTTCTTTTTCTGTCCTTTTCAATGTAAATTTCTACAATGGGCAGAAAAGCCTGGCATCAGTCTCAATACTCAGGGCTGTTTCCTCAAAGACCTGGGAACCAGCATTCTGAAACACAGACGTCCAGGGGCATAGCGCCTTACCTTCCCGCTCCTGTGGGAGGCTAAGAGCGTGGGGCCGGTGGGAAACTTGCCCTAATTTCAAATCTACCCTCCATCAGAAAGAGAGGAGAAGTTTCTTTCTCCTTCTCTAGAAGAAGCCAACCCAGATG
>NW_007887494.1:0-541 GCF_000696425.1 Galeopterus variegatus
GTAGAACAAGTTTGATATAACAGATAAGAAATACAGGTTCCAGAGAGAGAATTTGGCACAGCTCCCCAGACTGAGCAGGGCCCACATCAAGTCTAAAACAAAAGCAAGTTCAGTACAGACATCAAGTCTAACAGGAAAGCAAGAAACATGCAGAGTGTACAGTCTGGCTCAAGAGAGTGAGCAGCCGCTTGCTGAAAGTAAGTCTCGTACAAAGTAAAGCACACACACCTCAGCCAGCGAAGTGTGGATTGCTCTCAGGAAAGTGAGCCACAGCCCCGCCTTCTGCTGGGATTTGGCTTTTATAGTTTACCTAGTGAGTATCCAATTAAGGGGGTGGTTCCCAGTTATGTAACATTTAGTCTTGCACATGCTCAGTTGGTCCCTTCTTGGAGGATGTTCATTGGTTAGACGCTATCACATGCACCAGGCATATTCAGGAATATTCTCTGCTCTCTAGCACCCCTAGTGGAAGGCCATTCAACCACCAGGGTTACATAACCCTTCTCTACTGAGCATGCCCAGACACTGGGTTTGCATAAGC
>NW_007887495.1:0-541 GCF_000696425.1 Galeopterus variegatus
GGGCATATTAACGTGACAGCCTAAGATGGCGCAGGGAGGAGGTAGGGTGGGAGTGTCTGCCGGAACCTTGCCTTAGCCCTTATTGGCCAAATACGCGGGCTTCTGCGCTTGTGAACACTGCGTGATTGCAATAGCTAGGCATTGAGACAGGATGCATGCTCTCGTAACCTTTAAGCTGATTGGAGGATGTAAAACCTCAACTCCCCATTTGCCTTTAAAAGCAAGTGCTTGTGTGATAATAAACAGACCTGCTCGACAGAACCCCCCGCTGCATCTGAGTGTTCTTTAACTACTGGCTGATTGGGGCCTGTGGCTGTGCTCACCTCTCTTCACATCTCTCTTCCTCCATCTCCTCTCAACGGGGACCGGGGGAAAGAGGAATCTGGGCAATCCACCCACCCACCAGAAGGGACGCCAAGGGAGAGACTGATAGCAAGGCAAGTGCTGTTCAGGTCAGCTGGTGGTGGACCCGACAAAACTTTACCTCATTATACTTGCAATGAATAGACTAGCTTGTAACACGTCTAAACATTTTTTTTTT
>NW_007887496.1:0-541 GCF_000696425.1 Galeopterus variegatus
GTGCTTCCAACTGTACATGCAAGATCCTCTCGGTGCTGCTTGGTTCTGCATTTGGTGTGAGCTCCATTAGCAGAGTCTTATCTACCCTCATAATCCCAAATCCTCTGCAAATGTTTACGGGACTGTCATATGCAAACGTGACCATATGATGGCCTGGTCTGCCTCGTGTTACCTGTGGACGGAGGCAGTAGAGCATGGTGATTGAGTGTAAGTTCATGTCAATTTTACATCAAGAGTCTTGAACTCTAGTTAACATTCACGCTGAAGTGTTTAGGGGAAGTATACAGCTGTCTACAACTTATTTTAAAATGTATCAAAAACAAGAGATTGATGGGCTATAGGGGTGGATAAGGAATAAACAAGCTTAGTGAGATTAACAGCATGGGTGCCCAGTGTAAAGTTCTGTAAACTGGGCTATGCTTGAGTTCTCATAAGAAACTGGGGGAAAATATACACGCTAGAACTATACAAAACCCTGGTTCTACCACCCCCCCAAATGTATGACCCTGGGCAAATTATTTCTCTGGGCCTCAGTTTCCTC
>NW_007887497.1:0-541 GCF_000696425.1 Galeopterus variegatus
GGTATCTTAACCCTTGACTTGATGTTGTCAGCACCACGCTCACCCAGTGAGCTACCTGGTCATGCCTATATGGGATCTGAACCCATGGCCTTGGTGTTATCAGCACCACACTCTCCTGAAAGAGCCAAAGGTCGGCCCCAAATTAATAATCTTAAGGAAACTCACTGAGATACAAGAGAATACAGACAAGCAATTCAATGAGATCAGAAAAACAATTTTCTGAATGAGAAATTTACCAAAGAGAAAAATATATTTAAAAAAATGCTTCAGGGCCAGCCCGGTGGTGCACTGGAGAGTGCGCCGCTTGGGAGCGTGGTGGCACTCTTGCCGAGGGTTTGGATCCCATGTGGAGACCGGTTCCCGCTCACTGGCTGAGTGCGGTGTGGGCGCGACACCGAGGGTTGCGATCCCGTTACCGGTCAGTAAAAAAAGACAAAAAGGAAAAAAAAATGCTTCAGACTCTAAAAGCAATTTTGTTTCTTTTTTGTTTGTTTGTTTGTTTGTTTTTAAAAAGATGACCGGTAAGGGGATCTCAACCCTT
>NW_007887498.1:0-541 GCF_000696425.1 Galeopterus variegatus
AAAAAAAAAAAAAAAAGAAAAGAAAACTTCCAAAAGTATAAAAGAATGAAGTCTAAGGTCTAATGAAAATAAAAAAGAAATGAAAGAAAACACTATTTAATTTGTAGAGCTTTCTTTTTTTATCTCATGTCAATTCTTTGTCCAATAAATAGACGGATGAAGGAAAATATTATATCCTTGTTAATAATAATGCATCATAGAGAAGGAACATCATCCCAGCAAGAATGCATTCTTGATAAACTTGACCTTTCTCTCAAATTTTTATAAATTGAGATCTAACAGAAGGAATTTAATTCAAATTCAGAGTAACTCAGGTAGTCTTTTCTGGAAGAGATCTCTGTCAAGATGAAACAACACAGTCTCTTTGAGCTTAGTCCAAGTATTTTAGAACATGTTGCCTTCACTGCTTTTGTAAAAAAAAAAAACAGCCATGAAGTCTTTTTCCCTGAATGGGACATTCCATTTTGGTGCAATTTGTTGCTTTTCCCCATCTTGTTCTTGTTATGATTTTTCTTTTCTGTTGTTATTTCTCTCCATGCCC
>NW_007887499.1:0-541 GCF_000696425.1 Galeopterus variegatus
CAGCAACGGATCGCAACCCTCAGTGTTGCCCCCGTACTGGACCAGGGACCGGCAATGGGATCACAATCCTCGGCGTTGCCCCCGCGCCTCGCTCAGCCAGTGAGCGGGAACTGGTCTGTATGTGGGATCCGAACCCTCGGGCGGGAGCGCCGCCGCGCTTCCCAAGCGGTGCACTTATCCAGTGCGCCACTGGGCCGGCCCATTGCCCATTTTCTAATTGGGTTACTTGTTCTTTTGTTGTAGAGTTGTTTCAGTTCCTTGTATATTCTGGATATTAATCCTTTGCAAGATGTATATTTTGAAAATATTTTCTCCCACTCTCTTGGCTGTCTTTTCACTCTGTTGATTGTTTCTTTTGCTGTGCAGAAGCTTTTTAGTTTGATATACTCACATTTGTTTATTTTTCTTTTCGTTGCCCCTTCTTTGGGGGTCATATTTATGAAGTCTGTGCCCTGTCCTACTTCCTGAAGTGTTTGTCCCATGTTTTATTTAAGAAGTTTTATTGTTTCAGGGTGTATATTTAATTCTTTAATCCATTTTG
>NW_007887500.1:0-541 GCF_000696425.1 Galeopterus variegatus
TTGACTTGAGAGATATCATTAACTACTGCTTACTGAGGGCTGAGAAACCGAGGTTCAGAGTTTGAGAAGAGACCCTCCCACTTGCATATACACAGCTTCCCCTCCATTCATTTCACAAATAACCATTTTCAATGAGCACTCACTATGCCCAAGGCACTGTGCTAGTGCTCCCCATCAAATGCTGTTTAAGCCTCATAACAGCCTATTGAGAGGAGCTTAGAAGTACCGTTAAACAGTAGCAAGAATGAGGCCCAGAGAGGTTAAGTGACTCACCCGAGGTAACACAGAAATAAAGTGGACAAACTGGAATTCAAACCCAAGTTAGAATATTTGCCTTTTTCTTTTTTTCCTTTTTCCTTTTTTTTTGACTTTTTATTATGAAAAATGGTAAGCATTCAGAAAATAGAGAGAATAGTATGATGAATCTGCATGTACCCATTATCAAGACAGAACAATGAACATTCTGCCAGATTTGCTTCATCTTTTTTTTCCTTTTTGTCTTTTTTCGTGTCCGGCAATGGATCGCAACCCTCAGTGTCGC
>NW_007887501.1:0-541 GCF_000696425.1 Galeopterus variegatus
GTGACTGTCAAGGCCCGCCTCCTCGTAAATGGTGTCTTCATGCTGTGCCTCACAGGATGATGGGGTGCAGGGTCTCGCTGGGGCCTCTTTTGGTAGGGCACTAATCTCGTTCACAAGGGCCCCACCATCATGACCTATTCACCTCCAAAGGCCCCACCTCCTAATACCATCACCTTGGTGATTAGGATTTCAATATATGAACTTTAGGGGGACACAAACATTCAGACCATCACAGCTATGACTGACCTGTAAAAGTGTTTTGTTCTCTCATTAAAGTCCCCATCACCGTGGACAACCAGGAAGACCAAACAAATAGCCTCTGGCTGCTGTTGGGAAAAGAAGGGCTGCAAATACCCAGCTCAGAATTACCTCACTGTTTTAGGTCACTGGGTGTTAGTGTCGAGAAGGCAGAAAAGATGTGAACTGGAGCAACAGTGCCATTGATGTTTTCTGTGTTAAAGAGGGGAGGGGACATAAAGGGGTAAATTGGAAGAATAAAAGCAGAACCCGTAAGACTCCAAAGCGTAACAGCAGAGTGAAG
>NW_007887502.1:0-541 GCF_000696425.1 Galeopterus variegatus
CAAGTATAAAATGATCTCATTTATATCTGAATATTTACATGATTAAATGAGATCATTTATAGGAATAGATACACTGCTGGAACTATATGCAACCAAATATTTAAATATAAAAATGTTCCCATGGGTATGTAGCATATCTCTGAGTACCAGCAATGCTTGTATCTTCTCTTCCAACAGAGTTTATGGTGACAAGCCTTAGTGTGTTGGAATACATGGGATCTATTCCCTTGGCTGGAAATTTGCATGACACGGCACCATACCACCACTGACACAGCAAAATCTAGATTGGAGATAGTGGAAGCTGTCATTCATTGTTAAGACACGTCCAGTACTAGGACACCATTTTTCTGTGGTGCTCGGCAGCGAGTGGTTCTCTTTTCCTTTGGGTTTGCCAACTAACCTGACTGAACTACGCACACTTCAAGCTGTGTTTATCACACACAATTATTTGTCAACATCAAATGACTTCCTAAAAATTTAAGTATATTTGATCAGTTGTTTCTTTATCTGAACTTTCAAATAATACTGCTAAGTAGTTTGT
>NW_007887503.1:0-541 GCF_000696425.1 Galeopterus variegatus
GTTACAAACACCAAAGATTAAGCTAATCACCATTCCTTGATCCCAACAACTTCCCATTAGTTCTGTAACAAAGTTTACAGAGCAGTGATAAACATAAATTTGGTTTCCTCATAATTATTTATCTAAATTATACCAAGAAGTAATAATGTGAACATTGTTACTAAAAATCATTTTCCACAAATTAAAAATTTTTATTTTAACAGAAACATAAAACAAAGTTTACACCATATAGAAAGCTAAAAGCGGGGCCGGCCCGGTGGCGCACTGGATAAGTGCGCCGCTTGGGAAGTGCGGCGACGCTCCCGCCTGAGGGTTCGGATCCCACATACAGACCGGTTCCCGCTCACTGGCTGAGCGAGGCGCGGGGGCAACGCCGAGGGTTGCAATCCCGTTGCCGGTCCCCGGTCCGGTACGGGGGCAACACTGAGGGTTGTGATCGGTTGCCGGACACGGAAAAAGACAAAAGACAAAAAAAAAAAAAAAGCTAAAAGCATTTCCTGAAAACTATGCTTATAACCAAGAAAATTTAACTATAAATCAA
>NW_007887504.1:0-541 GCF_000696425.1 Galeopterus variegatus
AGCACCCAGCCTGTGTTGGGAGATGACAGAGGAGAGAGGGAGTGAGTCCCCTCGGTTGCAGGGCAAAGGGGGAGCCCCTGCCCAGACCTCCAGACCCACCCCCTCCTGGCCCATCCGGACCCTGGCCTGTGGCTAACACCCGGGCCCGGGCACCCAACAGAGGACAGGAAGGCTGCGTGGGCCCTGGCAGCTGAGAGCAACTCACAAAGGAAAGGGCGCCAGGCCCCAGGGGCTCCAGGGCAGAGCGGCTGAGAAGGTGTGACCCCAGCCCAGCCAGGTGAGCCCCGCTCTCAGGTGGCCCTGGTCAGACAGGGGTTCCAACTCACTTCTACTGTGGACCAAGGCCAGCATGGATGGCCCGGTGTAGACACTGCCCAGAGCAAAGCCACACATTCAGATCTTTCCCGAGCACCTACTACGTGCTGGGCACATAGTGGAGGCAACACAGGTGCAGCCCAGCTCACAGCATTCATCTCCAGCGGAGATGGAAATAAATCTAGTAGACACGTGAATGATGTTGTATAGGACACGGGGACTCGTG
>NW_007887505.1:0-541 GCF_000696425.1 Galeopterus variegatus
TGGTGATAGGTCCAGTCTTCTCCACACCCATGAACTCTCACATCTTCTCTCGTCATAACAATCTTTCTAGACAGTTCCCCCACAGAGAGAAGTGATCCAGAGACTATTCCAGCCAGGAGACCCCAAGACAGATGCTCACGCCCATGCCCACCCACCACAAGCACCCGCTGGCTGTGCACTGCGACAGCCGGCGGTGGCAACAGCCAAGAGAGGAGGCCATGAGGAGACGTGGCCGTGCCAGTCACAGTGTTGATTCTCATGTCCTCCCCCTAAAAATGGGTGACAGGAACACCTGTAGTGCTGCCGTGAGGATGATGTGTCCGGTGATCACCATGGCATCACAGCCCTGCAGACACTGTCTGCATGCCGGGCCATGAGCAGCAGCCGGGCCTCAGTGGGAAGCCAGGCTGGCTTGGTGGGGCTCTACCTCCTGCTGCCTTGGACCTGTCAGAACACTTGTCTTATCTGGAAAGCGGGACATTGATATCTACCTTGTCTGGGACCAGAGTGGGATGTTCGAGAAGCTGATGCCTGACCCATA
>NW_007887506.1:0-541 GCF_000696425.1 Galeopterus variegatus
ATGACCACCAAGCCACTGCAAGAAGTGCCCCAGGCTCTCCCAAGCCAGGGTGGTGGGGGTCCAAGGGCCTTGACCACACCCCCTAACACCTGCTACCAGCCCAGTGACAACCACCAAGCCATCGCAAGAAGCACCCCAGGCTTCCAAGCTGGGGTACTGGGGGAGCAAGGGCTTCAGCCACACCCCTCTGACATCTTCACCCAGCCCATCAATGACCAAGACACCACTGGAAACCCCCTTGTCTCCCCTGCAGGAATGAGAGGGATGCCACAGGCCTCAACCCTCCCCTCCTCCTTCCCCCACCCTATTTCCTTCCCCCTTCCTCTCTCCCCCTCCCTCCCAACTACTCCACAACATCATAGAATGTAAAAAAAATAATATAAATAAATAAATAAACTTTTTAAAAACAAAGACTTCTGGGAGAATTAAATGTGATCGTACACACAAAGAGGCTTAACACATGCTATGCTCCATGCATTCTGGCTGGTATCACTTAAGCAAGCCTCTTAGCCTATTTGCTTAGTTCCACCTTGATGAAATT
>NW_007887507.1:0-541 GCF_000696425.1 Galeopterus variegatus
CCATGTGTGCCGGCCCTTCCCCAGCTGGCACAGCCACCTCTGGCCCCTGAGCCACACACCACCCCTCACCCTGCAGCCCCTGAGCCTTCCAGATACACCAGGAATTCTCACTTCAGTCCACACCTGGAATAATGATGACGGTGATAATAATAGATATAATAACAGCTTCAATTGAGTACTCACTGAGTGCCAGACTCCGCACCGAGTGCTTTACGCACTCTGACTCACAACAACCCTAACAGGTTGATACCATTGTTATTCCTAACTTACACATGAGGAAACTGAGGCACAATGAGGGTGAGTAACTTCTCAAGGTCACACTGCTAGAGGTGGTGGAACTAGGACTTGAACCCAAACAGAATTGATGCCAGAGCCCCGTAATGCTAGTTTGTGTTCGTTCAGTAGGAGGGAACACTGTTCCTCCCAGCACCTCTAAATGAGGATACTGATCTCAGGCTCCTGTACCAGAGGGAGAGCTCGTCCCCCCAGAGAAGCTCTATTTTTGACCCTTATTCTGAGGGCCACAGGGGTGACCTGTGAC
>NW_007887508.1:0-540 GCF_000696425.1 Galeopterus variegatus
TCTCCTTTCATTTTCCTTGTCCAAATAATCTGATTTCAATTTGGAAGTTCATAAAATTTAGTTCTTAGATTCTAGAACCTAAATACAACAATTTATATCTGTAGTTTTGAATTAAAAATCACAACCTTTTATCTACTTGTTTGTTTGTTCATTTATTTGTTATTAATGTCCAGTGTCAAAAAAATGTTGACTTAGAATAGCACCTTCTTATTCTAAATACTAGGAGATATAATTGAAAATCCAATACACAATATTACTTTATGTGCAATATTTTACCTTATTTTGCAACTTATTTGCTTATGTGTTTTTTTTGGGTTTTTTTGTTTTTTTGTTTTTTTGTTTTGTTTTGCTTTTTCCCTGAACAAAACTATGAGACCCTCAAGAATATTAGTATCCAGGACAGTGTCTGCAGCACAGTCAGGATTCAAAGTTTGATGAAGTTGACATAGGAAGGTCTGAAGAATAGTTGGAGAGGAAAAAAAACTGTGGAAGAAAGGCTATGCACTTTCTAAGGGACTATCTTTACGTTTCTAATTAATT
>NW_007887509.1:0-540 GCF_000696425.1 Galeopterus variegatus
TATTGTAACAGTGGTAAGAGGATGGGAAATCCTATTATGGTAGTTGAAAGGTGGGGGCCTTTAAGGGGTGATTAGATTGTGAGGTCTGTACCTTGTGAATGGATTAACTCATTGATGGTTTAATGGGTGGGGATAGGCGTGGTTCTGATGGCTTTACAAGGAGAGCAAGTGAGGAGGTTAGCTCTCTCCTGTACCGCCCATTCTCACCCCGCGTGACTGCAGAGAGTCACCACCCACAAGAACGCCCTCACCAGCTGGGTTCCCTGGATTCTGGACTTCCCAGCCTCTGAAACTGTAAGAAATAAATACTATTTCTATATAAATTACCCAGTTTCAGGTGTTCTGTTCTAAGCAACTAAAGCAAACTAATACAGACCAAGAGAGGAAAATATTCCCAAAAGAAGGAAGCGGTCAACTCTGGAAAAAGCTGCTGAGAGATTAGTAAAATGAGGACAAAGAAATGACCTTTAAAGTTAGAAAAAAAAAAAAATCCACCCTTTACAGTGCTGCTCTCAGACTGATCCTTCTAAAACAAATCTG
>NW_007887510.1:0-540 GCF_000696425.1 Galeopterus variegatus
ATTTACTTTTTGGTGCTTTTTCCAATTTGTGCAACAGAAATAAACAGAAGGGATAAAAATGCGACTTTTGATCCCCCTGAACATAATTTAAGAGAGAGGCCAATACCAGCAAGGAATGCAGGAGGCAGAGAGAGACAAAAAAAGCTGGCTGATGGGGACAGAAATCACCAGAGGAGGCTGTGATGTGGCCAAGCAGCATGGAGAGGAGGTGGGCAGTCACCGAGCTCCTCCAGGGAAGGGGACTAAGGAGGTGGTGTCACAAAGCAGCCCTGGATTAGCTTCTCGCAGCCGGGCTCCTTGGGCGGTCCTCTCAGCTTCCCACACCCTGGTGCAGCATGAAGCCCTGTGTGTCCTCAGTCAGCCCACTGGGTGCATTAGCAATTCCTTCTGCGCAGAACACAGAGTGGCTCCCCCTACACGCTGCTTCCGACCTCACAGCACCCCTGGGAGGCAGGAGTTATTATGACCTACATTTTACAAAACAAACAAAAAAATGGAGGTCCAGCAAAGAAACACATAGCAAGTTAAAGAGACCCAGCC
>NW_007887511.1:0-540 GCF_000696425.1 Galeopterus variegatus
ATCATGAGACTTCTCACCCTCCATAATCTCATGAGCCAATTTCTATAATAAATCTCCATACATGTGTGTGTATACATATACATGAGTAATATAAATAGCAATGCACAAAACATTTTTTAGTCATACATTAATTTTACAAATTGTTATGATGATTTTATTGCTTACATTTTCAAATGGGTACTATCCAAGTATAATTTGGTACTTTCTTATGAAGCCTTCCCCAATCCAACTCTGAAGAGTAGCTTTAAACTGGAGTCTGATAATCGAAATTTTTAATTGCATTTTTCTTGAGAGGCTCAGTTAATTTCTTCTATGTTTCAGTCAATCACATAAGTTCTATCACATTTATATGACAATTTAGGCCATCATATTCATATGACAATTTAGCAATTGTTCTATTTTTCTAAATAATTGTTCCTGGATATGAAATGAAAGACACGCATGGCCATTGTCTAGTATCAAAGCCTTATTATGAGGCTCCCATTGAACAGGACAGATTGAACTTCCAGGATTTAATGCATATGACTCCAATTGTTCTTG
>NW_007887512.1:0-540 GCF_000696425.1 Galeopterus variegatus
TAAGGTTAAATTGCTAGTACCAATTTAACTAGCTCACAGTACAAAGACTCTTCAGAATGCAGACATCCCTCAATGTCAGGCATAAATGTAGCATATCTCAGCATGAAGTCCTTCATCCTTGGATTCCAAGGGTAACATCAGCTGGTACTAAAATTTCCCTTGGGAAGACATGTTTTCACCAGACCTGGCAGAACTGAATATTTACTATTCTAGTACCGTTTTACACATGGGATTTCCATCACCAATCCAAAAGAACTTACACTGATAATTTATGCATTTACTTTTTCAGGGAATGTTTATATTCATTCATCTATTCACTGATTTGAAAAATATGTATGTATATTTGTTGTGCTAGACACTAATCAAGGCACTTTGGATTCAGCAGGAAAAAAATTATTTTTTTTCTTTGGTTGGGAGACAGGTAATAACCCAAATAAGAAAAATACATATTATGTCTTAATCTATAGGGAGGTAAATACTAGGGAGAAAAACCAAGTAGAGAAGGGGGACTGAGAGTGCCAAGGTAAGGGGTTCAGGATG
>NW_007887513.1:0-540 GCF_000696425.1 Galeopterus variegatus
GGGGAAGGTGGAGTGGGTCTGATCATATTTTCTTTCCAAGTCATATTTTACACAGCAGTCAGAGTGGTTTTCAATTTATGTAAATCTAAACATGCCACTCTCTGCATAAATGATTTCAATGTCTTCTCATTGCATTTAGGATACAATACAGAACCCTTAACGAGTTCTATCAGGTTTGTGGTTTGATCCCTCTACCTGTCCACCTTCATTTTTTGCCAGTCACCTCCCCATTTTTGGTGCTCCGGTTTCACTGGCATTCTTCCAATCCCCAGACCAAGCTCCTTCTTGCCCCAGAACTTTCACAAACCTTTGCGAATGGCACCCATTCACCCTGTGACCTTTCTCATCACTGGCTGTTCATCTAATTTCTGCCCTTCTTTCAGTCCTTACTTTAAAGGTCACTTTCTTAGAGAGGACTCCCTTGACCTGCAAGCTTTATTAGGTTCACTCTATTCTTTGTTCTCATGGCATCCTGTGATTTTTCTTTCAGATCACTTACTTTCATGGGTAATTAGTAATTATTTATACATTTTAAAGTTT
>NW_007887514.1:0-540 GCF_000696425.1 Galeopterus variegatus
ATAAAGGGTTGTAGGACTTAAGTGAGCAACTGGCTAGATAAGAACTTGACAGAGACTTAAGAGAAATAAGTCTTCAAGGCTCTCAAAGGGCAATGAGCTTGGATGGGTCCCCTCAATCAGGCATTAAACACATATGTAATAAGCAGGCTTCTAGCAAGTTTATACCTACTGACACTACTAGGTATTTACGAGGTACTTATCTCCATGTTTTCATCAGACTCCAAACACCGTGGGCAGAGGTTCTTAATCTTGCCCCGTAATGACCTGGGGTTTGTAGTACTGAAAAGAGCAAGGCCTTTTAATCCAAGAAACAAAAATGATTCTAGGCCAAACTAAGACTCAGTTTGTCCTTGGACATGCATGTTGGCAAAGACATTTTTTAGCATGCTCCAGTTTAATATGCATTGAATACATATGTATTTTTCTCTTAGCCTTTTCATTTCAAGATGTTTCTACCTCTCTTTCTCCAACTCCTCCACCCTTGTTCCCTTTTTTTCTCTAATTCTGTTATGATCGAGATCTAATCACCTCTGAAAATCA
>NW_007887515.1:0-540 GCF_000696425.1 Galeopterus variegatus
TCCGCATCCTCGTCAGCATTTATCGTTCAGAGTCTTTTGGATTTTAGCCATCCTAACTGGGATGAGATGGTTTTTCAGTGTAGTTTTGATTTGCATTTCCCGGATGCTGAGTGATGTTGAGCATTTTTTCATATATCTGTTGGCCATTTGTATATCTTCCTTAGAGAAATTTCTACTTAGCTCTTTTGCCCATTTTCTTAATTGGGTTGCTTTTTTTTTATTGTAAAATGGTTTGAGTTCCTTGTATATTCTGGATATTAATCCTTTGTCAGATGTATATATATATATATATATATATATTTGGTTTTTTTTGTGTCCAGCAACGGATCGCAACCCTCAGTGTCACGCCCGTACTGGACCGGGACCGGCAACGGGATTGCAACCCTCAGCGCTGCGCCCGCACCTCGCTCAGCCAGTGAGCAGGAACCGGTCTGTATGTGGTATCGGAACCCTCGGCGGGAGCGCCGCTGCACTCCCATGCGGCGCACTGTAGCAGTGCACCACCGGGCCGGACCTGTCAGATGTATATTTTGCAAATAT
>NW_007887516.1:0-540 GCF_000696425.1 Galeopterus variegatus
GTACAGCAAGGCAAAGTTAATACACAAACATTATTTGCTTTTCCATGTACCAACAATTGGAGTTAGAAATTAAATAAACAATACCAATTACAATAGCCCTCCTCTCCCAAATAGAATACTTAGGTATAAGTCTAACTAAATATATATAAAATCTATATGTGAACAGTTACAAAATTCTGATGAAACAAACCAAAGAATATCTAAACAAGTCAGAATGTATTTCATGTTCATGGATTGGAAGACTCAATATTGTTAAAATGCTACGTCTTCCTAAATTAATCTAGATTCGATGAGATCCCAGTAAATGTTCCAGCAAGATATTTTGTAGATATTGACAAATTGATTTTAAAATTTATATGGACGAGCAAAAGAAATAGAATAGCTAACATGATACTGAAGAGTGAACTTGGAGGACTCAGACTGCCCAATTTCAAGAGTTAGCATAATCAAAGAGGGTGGTATTGAAGGAACATACAGATCAATGGAACAAAATAGTATCCAAAAATATATCCACTGAACCATAGTCAACTGGCCTTTGAC
>NW_007887517.1:0-540 GCF_000696425.1 Galeopterus variegatus
GGGTACAGAGTTATATTCCAATACATGTATACAATGTGCGATGATCCAATCAGGATAATTATCATATTCATCACAGCAAAACTTCATAATTTTTGTGACGAGAACATTTGATCTCCTCTCCTCACTCTTATTTAGCATAATACGGGAAGTTCTAGCCAGCACAATAAAGCAAGAGAAAGCAATAAAGGGCATCTAAATTTCCTAGCTATTTGAAAATATATAATAAATTATTGTTAATTATAGATGCTGATTTTATTGAAAAACAAAATATTCATGCAATAGATGAATTTAAATGGGGTGAAGAGTGTGCCTTGTGTTCTATAACTATTATATATATTATATATAGGTATAGATAATTATATAGATATATATAATTATATATGTTAGTTTGCATATGTATATATATGCACACAATAATTAGAAATCTAAAGATTTTTACTAAGTATGGTTATGTCTACAAACATCTAATAAAATGAGAATGTTTCACTTAATATTATTCTTTCAAGGTCCATCCATGTTGTTGCAAATGGGAGTATTTCA
>NW_007887518.1:0-540 GCF_000696425.1 Galeopterus variegatus
AAAAAAAAAAAAAAGTTGTGGCTGGCCTGTTAGCTCAGTTGGTTACAGCATGGTGCTAATAACACCAAGGTCCAGGGTTCAATCCCTGTACTGGCCACCCCCTGCCCCTGCAAAAAAAGGTCACAAATTTAGAGAAGCCATGTGGGTCAGTGCTCTCTAGGCCTCCTCATCTAGGCCCTAATTCAAGTATTGCCTCCTCGGAGACCTGCCCTGACCAGCCGTGGTTGCTCTTGCTGCTCAGGCTGTATCACAGAAGCCGCTTTTGTTTTCTCTACACTGCTTAACTGTGTACAAAAGCATATTTTAAAAACTAATTAATCAATTGGTCAATTAACTAGTTGCTCCATCACCCCCCACTACCATGTAAGCTTGATGAAAATAGGAACCACGTCTATTCTGTTCACTGCCCTGGAGTAAATAGAATAGTTCAGTCTGAGCCCCTGCCAAGGCCCGGTTGGGGGTCGTGCAGCACATTTCTCGTAAACAAGTTGTGTGTGGGTGGAGTTAGTGCGCATGTGCACCCATGTATCTTTTCAGTTT
>NW_007887519.1:0-540 GCF_000696425.1 Galeopterus variegatus
AATGGAATAGTGTTATTTGAAGGTAGAGTCAGATTAGTTTGAAATGTACATTGTAAACTCTGGAACAGTCACTGAAATATTTTTTTAGTAAACATAATTGATTTGCTAAGAGAAGAGGTAAAATAGAATTATACAAAATTCTCGGTTAAAACCAGAAAAGGCAGAAACAGAAACCTCTGGTAGTGACTAAAACATGGATACAAGCATGGCTTATATTAACCCAAATGTATCAATAATCACTTTAAATGTGATTGCCTAGTTCACCAATTAAATGATAGAGAGATAGTTGGAAGTAAATTAAAAACAAAAACAACAACAACAAAAAAACTGTCAGTTGTCTATAAGAAACCCACTTTAAATATAAAGACTCTCATCAGTTAAAGTAAAGGGATGGAAAAAAGAGATACCATGTTAACACTAATTGAAAAAAAGCTGGAGTAACTATTTTTCAGATGAGGCCGACTTCAGAACAGCAAAAGTTATCAAAGATAAAGAGAGGCACTGCATAAAGGGATCAATTCTCCAGGAAGACTTAACAAT
>NW_007887520.1:0-540 GCF_000696425.1 Galeopterus variegatus
CTGCCTCCCTTAATCCAACTGCCCCTCTACTTCCCGATCCTCCCTCTGCCACCTCTTTTAGCCCTCCTGTCACACGTTCTCGGGGACCCCCCGCCTCTACCATGGCTCCCCTTCGTGAGGTGGCTGGCGCTGAGGGAGTTGTTCGAGTCCATGTTCCCTTCTCGCTAGTCGACCTTACTCAGCTAGAAAAAAGATTAGGGTACTTCACCACTGACCCCTCCACTTACATTAAGGAATTCCAATGGGTCCTTCAGGCATACAGTCTCACTCACCACGACATCTATATGCTCCTAGCCAACCCCCTCCTTCCTGAAGAGTGCCGCCGTGTCTGGGACGCGGCCCAGGCCCATGCAGATGAAACCCACCACACAGACCCTGCTTTCCCACTAGGCCCCCAGGCAGTTATCCACACTAGGACTACAACACACCGCCAGGAATTCAGGCCAGAGATTGCTTTGCCTCTTGTCTCATGGCTGGTCTCTCAAAAAGGCCGCCCGCAAAGTAGTCAATTTCCAAAAAATCCAAGATATAATTCAGAAA
>NW_007887521.1:0-540 GCF_000696425.1 Galeopterus variegatus
TTCCACACCTGTCCTTGCTTTCAGATACCCAGAGAAGATTATTTTATCCTATATGAAGTTATTCTCCCAAAATATTACCTTTTCTTAGCAACTGGAATTTTTTAGGTCTTGTGACCTGAGCTACTTCAGTGGCAAAGACAGAAATTCATTTCTGTCACATGATATTCCTATAACTGTGGGCCATGTGGTTATTTTCCTCTAGTGTTTCCTTACTTCCTTCAAGAAAGCTCAGCTGAGTTGTACAAATTTAATCTGCTCCCTAAATTGCTCCAGATGTGTCTTTGTAACATATAGGGCAAATATTTTGGAAGAATCATATTGTCCACATTATTTTCCTTTATCTTTTAGATCCAGACATTTATATTCCTAAGAAACTTGTCCAGATTCTGAGGTGTTTCATATACAATAATAAGCAAGGGTCACTGTTCAAACAAATGTTCCTCACCTCCACCACTCTGAGGAGGTACTTCACCTAGAAAGTGCCCTTTCATGAGTATAAGATGTAATATATGCCTGGCCTTGATATATTTTCCTACTTGA
>NW_007887522.1:0-540 GCF_000696425.1 Galeopterus variegatus
CAACATCTCTATTTATCAGAGAAATGCAAATCAAAACCAGAATGAGATACCAATTCACACCCATTAAGATGGCTACTAAAAACAGATACAAAGTAACAATTGTTGTCAACAATGTGGAGAAATTGGAACACTTGTGCATTTCTGGTGTTTCTGGTTGGAAAATAAAATGGTGCAACTACTGTGGAAAACAGGGTGGTGGTTCCTCAAAAAATTAAACATAGAATTATGAAATGATCCAGCAATTCCACTTCTGTTAAACATAGAATTATGAAATGATCCAGCAATTCCACTTCTGTATATATTCCAAAAATAATTGAAAACAAGAGATATTTTTACATCCATGTTCACAGCAGCATTGGGGACTCAAATAATACTTGTATACCAATATTTATAGCAGCATTATTCATAATAGTCAAAAGGTGGAAATAACCCAAATCCCCATCAACAGATGAATAGATAAGCAAGGTGGGTTTACACACACACACACACACACACACACACACACAGTGGAATATTTTTCAGTCTTAAAAAGGAAACAGA
>NW_007887523.1:0-540 GCF_000696425.1 Galeopterus variegatus
ATCTGATCCTTTTCTTCTCTGTTCCTCCTCCTCCTCCTTCTTCATCATCTTTTTCTTTTCTTTCTTTGCCTTTTTCTCATTTGATTTCTTTTTTCTTCTTCTTTTGATCAAATACCTTACATTATTATTTGTAGTAGTGGATTGCAAAAATGACCACAAATTCTTCTTCTTTTCATCAAGAGATAGAATATATATTTTTTCAGCCTTTGAAATTGGGTTGACCATGTGAGTTTGGCTAATGAGACATTAACAAATGTTATCCAAATTAATCAGAGTCACTCAGCCTCAGCACTATTAACATTTTGGACTAGATAATTCTTTGTTGAATGAAGTTGTCCTGTTTGTTGTAGGGTATTTAGCATCCTGGCCTCTACCCACTACATGTCATTAGCAACCCTCTCATTGTGCCAATCAAAAATGTCTCTCTAGACACTGTCAAGTATCCTTTGGTGGTAGAAGGAATTGCCCAGGTGGAGAACCCTGATGTAGAGTCTTGAAAAGAACTTTCACATAGGTGTTACTGTCATGCTGCACTGAAAT
>NW_007887524.1:0-540 GCF_000696425.1 Galeopterus variegatus
TGGGGATTCTAATGGGAGATTGTGCTCAAGTTTAGGCACTATATGGCTATAACTTCAAGGTGAATCATAAGTAAAACCACCCCACTCCTTTACCCATAGGAATCTGAAAGGAAATTTATTCAAGCACTGAGCAGAGGAAGGAGAAAGAGTTATTGAGAAAAATAACTTCAAATTGAGTCTTGGGTGTAATAACAGCCCTAGATCCACTTTCCTCAGTGGTCTAAAGCACTGCAATCCATCGATTTTGTTACTTTCCCCAAAATGGTGATACCCAAAGGTGCTTGATTATTAATATAAATTCTCATAAATCCCCAGTGGAGGAAAGTGCCTTTAGCCTAGAGTCAGCAAATTGTCATTAATAACAGATGTTTTCACTTGTCATCAGTAATTAGTTAAAACAATCAGATGTTGTGCTTGAAATTTTTAACCAGGAGTTTATTCCTCTTAATAAATTGCCAAATTAAAAAAAAAATTATCATGATCTTTGGGATTTTACCTCACATTAAAAAACATCTCTAACACTATATTTGGAAAAAAAAA
>NW_007887525.1:0-540 GCF_000696425.1 Galeopterus variegatus
TAAGTAGTTGCATAGCATTCCATTGGCATGATATATCACATTTTGTTTAATCCAATCTTTTATTTCCAGTAATTTACTGTTGCAATCAAACTGATGTATAATTTAAAAACCCTTATTTGGACCCTCTAGAGTTAAAGCTAAAGTTATGGAGTATCTCATAGGTTCTCACTCTCTCTTTTTTTATTGAGATATAATTCACATACCATAAAAATTCACCTTTTTAATGTGTACAATTCAATGGTTTTTAGAATATTTGCAGAGTTGTGCAACCATCACTACTATCTAATTCCAGAGCATTTCCATCGTCCCAAAAAGAAACCCCACATCCATTAGTCACTTCTCATTGCCCCCTCATCACAGCCTCTTTCAACCACTAATTTTTTTTGTCTCCGGATTTGCCTATTCTGGACATTTCATATAAATGGAGTCACGTAATATGTAGTCCTTTGTGACTGGCTTCTTTCACTTAGCATAATGTCTTCAAGGTTCACACACATTGCAGCATGTATCAGCACCTCATTCCTCTTTATGACTGAATAA
>NW_007887526.1:0-540 GCF_000696425.1 Galeopterus variegatus
TCATCCCCATCTTATCTATTGTTTCCGCTTTCCTATTAGAGGACATAGGACCCCCCAGAGTGGAGTTTTCTCCCTAAATGCACGGTGGAAGTCATTTGACATGCCTGGCCCTGTCTGAGTTCAAGTTACTATAAATAAGACAGGAAGGAGGCTCTGAGCTGCTAGCGTGGCAGCGAAGGCGTTTGCCCCGCAAGCCTCGGTGTTACATTTCACTGGAGTTTGCAAACGTTGACCAGTGTTGAGAGAGATCCTGGAGTCACTGAATATTTGAGAAGGTGACACCAGTGTCTAAAGACACTTTCCACCTTTGCAGCAGAGACATTTTCTTATCATTTTTATGGGAAACCTGCTTTTGAGTTGCAGCAGTAAGAACAGATTGTTGGTTCCAACTGATGTTGAGGCCCACCCAATAAACTTTGGATTAAGTTCAACCAATTTTACTAAAAAAATCATGCCCATTTCCTTAATTACCCCAAAGTCTTGCTCTTTACGTCCTCGTGGGGACAGAAACCAAACGGTATGCTGTGGAAGCACAGGGAA
>NW_007887527.1:0-540 GCF_000696425.1 Galeopterus variegatus
TGGAGACAATCTAAGAAAGACAGCAGACAACCTTTGGCGTACAAACATAAACATCCAAATCATAGGTATTCCTGAAGGGGAGGAGAAAGGAAAAAGCATTGAGAACATATTCAATGAAATAATAGCAGAAAACTACCCAGGTATAGGGAGAGATATGGATCTTCAGATTCATGAGGCTGAAGATCCCCAAATGCATTCGATCCAAAAAGGTCTTCTCTGAGACACATTTTACTCAAACTGACAATCTCAAAGTCAAAGAGAAAAGCCTAAAAACAGCAAGAGAAAAGTGTCACGTAATATATAAGGAACTTTCCATCAAACTAACAGCAGATTTCTCAACAGAAACTTTACAGGTCATTATCTTCTGACCTGTAGAGTTTCTGTTGAGAAATCTCCCGTTGGTCTGATGGAAATACTAAGAATACTAAAATAATTCAAAATACTTAAAAAAATAAAAATAAAATAAAAAAACTGCCAGCCAAGAATACTATACTCAGCAAGGCTATAATTCAGAAATGAAGAAGAAATAGTTTATTTCCT
>NW_007887528.1:0-540 GCF_000696425.1 Galeopterus variegatus
TGGCCAGCCCACCACCAGAAATTTTTTAACAACTAACAAAATAAGAGGTTTTTCTCTTACAATGGTACAAAAATACTGTGGGAAACGATGTGAGAGTACAGTCATGTTACTTCACCTTTCTAAAGCAGGGGAATAACTGAGATTATATAAATATAGATGAAATATTCATGAAATAAGCATCTCAACTGAGACGATAGTTTAATGTGATCATTCATTGTAGTAAACACTTAAGGGAAATATTTCTGTTAATGGATTAAGCACATTGTGATACGTTCAAAAAATCAATTTTTATAGCCATTTGAATAAAGATGGCTATCTATATTTACTGCTGTAAAAACAATTTAGAGAATGAGAAAATTAGTGTATAGAACAACAACTACAATATGATTTCACTTGTGTAAATTTGTGTGTGTGACTTACATATGTTTCTTTGGTAGAAAGATGGTCATCAAATCATTATCAGTGGTGATTTCTGCATATGGAATTTTCAGTGGACTAAAAATAATTCTTTATATTTTCTTTATTGATTGTATCTTCATA
>NW_007887529.1:0-540 GCF_000696425.1 Galeopterus variegatus
GTAGGGCAGGTTCAGATTTTGGATTTGCATGCTCTTTCCCCATGCCCCACCTCAAGAGAAGTCTTTCCTTCCTAGAGATTGTTTAAAAAATATATATATATTAGTTGTACCTTTGCAGAGCTGCCTCTCAGTTTGCCCAATCATTGGATAAGAAGCAATTTTCTTCCCCCTAGGGTCAGGATTGTTATTTTAAAACATGCATATCTTATTTGGCACAGCTCAGAGTCACCTTTGTTTACATATTTAGCCCTATTTCTTTACTTTTCTTTCATCATGTTAATTTATCTTGCAACTCTCATTTATCTATTGAATAAATTGGCATTAGACCATGGCGTTCGCTATTGGTGATGGCCATTTTTGGAACAGTTAGAGAAAGGGAATGAGTGACAGCTCGATGCCTACCATGTGCCAGGCATGTGCCAGGCATCGGACATGCATTCATTAATCCTCCCAGGACTGTGGGAGGTGGTAATCTCATCCCTCTATTACTAAAGAGGAAACTGAGGCTTAGAAGGCTTGATTACCTTGCCCAAGTTCACA
>NW_007887530.1:0-540 GCF_000696425.1 Galeopterus variegatus
ATGAAAGCTCTTTTCTCATGGTCTGCTGGTGACGTCACTGAAGGAAGAGACCACATTTCCAGAGGCCTCAGCTCCAGTCCCTTACAAACAAAAGGAGGAAGTTTTGTTCATTTCCTGGGGAGTGAATCCTGCTGCCTGTACACAGGACCTGGTGGTCCATACTGGTCTCTACTCACATGACAACATGTGAAATTCTGCTTCTTTATTAAATCCTGGTTTGACAACCTGATACATTGGTAGTTGAATGGGGAAAATTTGAATGTGGGCAAAGCAGTTGATGATATAAAATATTAACTTAATTTTCTAAATGTTCAGTTAAAGGTAATATGGTTGTAGAACTCACATGTATTTTTTTACAGTCCATTCTAAAGCTAAATAAATAATTAAATAAATAGTCTCTATTTTTTCTTTTAATTTGTTACCAATCATGTAATTAATATAACACTCTTCTAATCCACTGTAAAAATCTTCCTTCTTATCCAGTAAACTAAGTTGTGCATCTTCAATGGATTATATTATGCAGTTGAAAACTCTGCTGTA
>NW_007887531.1:0-540 GCF_000696425.1 Galeopterus variegatus
ATAAGTGAATATATTTATCATTTGTTTACTTATTTTTGACAGCTGGCTAGTAGGGGGATCCGAACCCCTAACCTTGGGGTTACAATTCTGCACTCTAACCAGCTGAGCGAACTGGCCAGCACACTTCTAATTTTCCAATGTCTGAAAACCGCTTTTTTTCCATATAGTTTTTTTTCCAGTTTTTTTGCTTGTTTAAGATGGGAGAGTAAATCCAATTCCTGTTATTCCATCACAGCTAGAAGCAGAAGTCTCCAGTGGAAGCTTTGAATAGAAAGAAGGACATGACCTGATATATATTTTGATATGCCGGAACTGCTGGGTTATAAGTTGACTATAGAAGGTTGGGACTGATGGAGTCAAGAAGTTAGGAGTCTATTACTATAATCCAGGTCAGAAATGACAGTCACTTACGGGGATAAAAAGAAATGATTGGATTCCGGACTTGAAAACATAAACAGAATTTGCTGATTCTTTAGATTTTGAGTAAGAAAGGAAGGGAGAAATGAAGGGTGACTCCAAAAATTTTGGCCCAAGTAGCTA
>NW_007887532.1:0-540 GCF_000696425.1 Galeopterus variegatus
GCTCTATAAGCTAGATACCATTATTGTCTTCATTTTGTAAGTGAGGGACCTGAAGCGCTGAAACCTAACTTACCTCAAATTCGAAATCCAGCACATGGCAGAGCTAGAATATCAACTCTGGCAATCTAGTTACAGAATCCTCACTCTATTTTTTTATTTTTATCATTTCTTTATTTTATTTTTTTCTGTTGTTCTTTAATTTTGACATGTAATACTTGTACATATTTATGGGGTACAGGTATATTTCAATATATGTATACAATGTATGATGATCAAATCAGGGTTACAAGCATATTCATCATCATAAACATTTGTCATTTTTTTGTGATGAGAGCATTTGAGCTCCTCTCTTCTAGCCATTTGAAAACACACAATACATTGGTTTTGGCTGGCCGATTAGCTCAGTCAGAGCGTGGCGTTATAACACCAAGGTCAAAGGTTCAGATCCCTGCACTGGTTATTGTTAATTGCAGACACCCAGCACTACTGTACACCATTAGAACTCATTTGTAATATCTAGTATAATTTTGTATCCATTAA
>NW_007887533.1:0-540 GCF_000696425.1 Galeopterus variegatus
TGCCCAAAGTGGCAGAGGTGGGTGACATGCATTTGATAGGTACTGCCTCCTCAATGGCCATGAAATTTACCTGTCATTGGGGGTGCTTGAGATGACAATTGAATTGGACTTTATAATTTAAAATCATTTGCTCTAATCCAAGGCTAAAAAATATCGTATTTTCATTTGTGTATTTATTATGGAGATTGACTTCTTTTTTCAAATATATTCTTGCTATATTATTGTTGCTTTTAGACTAGAATATAATGGAATCCTTAATTTAATTTAATTTTCTTAATTTTTTAGCATTGTAATTGATATCCCACAATCAAACTATAGGGTTAGGTAGTCTCGCCATCATCTAGACTGATCTAGAGAACATGATTAAAGTTTTGGAAGAATTCAACTTGAAATCATTTTGGAGGTTCCCCCCCCCCAATTATCTTAGTTTTTTTTGCATGTAGCATTTACCGTTAATGCTGCCTACTTTCTACAGTCATCATGATTTTAACACTGATGCTATAGCATATTTATGGCAGCTTTATGGCTTAGCTAAATTTC
>NW_007887534.1:0-540 GCF_000696425.1 Galeopterus variegatus
CCATTGCCTGCTCTGCCCCTTGTCCCATGCTTGAATCCCACTCACCCCCTCCTCCCAGGCATGGTCCAGCCACAGTGGGGTGACAGAGGTGAGGCACCTGGCACAGAGCCAGCGTTGGGTAGTGCGGCCGTCCCTGAGCAGGCTTTGCACCTGCCCCGGCTGCCCTGGGCGCCATGGGGGGCAGCAGGCAGAGGGTGCGCACCCATCCACGCAGCGTCGGGCTTGGGACCCAGGACGTCCTACACTCCTGTGCTGAAAAAACATCTTAAGTACAAAGAACAACTAAAACCTCCCCTCCATGTTTTCCTGCCTTGAGCCCTGGGCCGTTGTCCTGTGGCCTCCTTGGTGAGCAGCTTGGGGAGGCCCTTCATGTGGTTCTGGACTCCAGACACAGTCCCCGGGGCCCTTCATGTCACCCAACTGAGAATGTCACCCCTTTGCTTCCTGAGGCATGGGCAGGGGCAGGGGCAGGTCCCTCGTCCAGGAGCGCAGATGTGCTGAGTGGAGGACCCAGGCCCCGTCTCAGCTGGGGGTCCAGGA
>NW_007887535.1:0-540 GCF_000696425.1 Galeopterus variegatus
TGAAGCATCTGTTTGTACCAGGCTCTATGCTAGATACCAGAGAAGAACACAACAGTGGGCAAAGCATAGGCCAAAACTTCAGAAAGTTTTCTAGAGTCTAGTTCTGTGGAGAGACAAATCAGCAGGTGATTTTAAAATATTTTGATAAGTGTCATGATCAGCAACATGATCATATATCCCCAGTTGACTAGAATGGTCTCAATTTGGATGATAAATTATAATACCCACCAAATTATAGGAAATAAGGTCAGTACATGAAATGAGGGATCATATAGGCAGGGTGTTTAATGCATATTTGGAGTGGGGTCATAGAGGGCTTTATGGAGGAAGTGAGTCTCGGCTGATATCAGCAGGCTGACCGGGGCCAGGGATTGCAGGGAGGGAAGCAGGGGGCAGAAGGTGGAAGGGTGGTCATTCCAATCAGTGTCTGCAGATTGAATGGATCAATTTGTGATCAAATAAAATACTGTGAAAGGGCAAACTCAGGACATCTCAGTTCCTAATGATACAGCCATAATCATGTGATGTGTATGCATAACA
>NW_007887536.1:0-540 GCF_000696425.1 Galeopterus variegatus
TTATTTTGTATCAAAATCCTGAAGAATGATGACTCCTTCAATCTTTGAAGGCATCGACATATTGTAATTCATACAGAAACAACTTCTGTGGGCACAACTTTATAACAGTTTCCAAAGGAAGGAAGGCTTGGACCCCTATTTTCTAATACAATTTTTCAAACTTTTACAACTGTAACTCACTGTAAAAACTATGTTTTACGTTGTGCTCAAGTTCATCAACAATATATAGAGAATAAACTACCATTCTTGAAAAAAATCCTTAATATATGCAACTCATGATGACTACCATTCTTGAAAAAAATCTTTAATATATGCAACTCATGATAATTTCTATTCTATTCTAATTCATTCTACTGCACCTTTTCAAAATTGCTAGTTTTGACAGTCTACTTTGATTTAATTATGGGCTAAATATTACAACCTACAGTTTAAAAAAACATTCACCTAGATGGTTGACAGTGGTAAAATCTGATTACATGTTTTTCTTTTCTTATTTGGGCAATTGAAAGGGGAAGTCCTCTATTTTCTAACAGAAGCATC
>NW_007887537.1:0-540 GCF_000696425.1 Galeopterus variegatus
ACTACGGCAACTACTATGGAGGCCTGGGCTATGGCTGTGGAGGCTTTGGTGGCCTGGGCTACGGTTGTGGAGGCCTCGGTGGGCTGGGGTACGGCTATGGCTGTGGATATGGTAGCTACCGTAGGCCATGCTATGGCTCTGGCTATGGAGGCTGCGGATACGGCTCTGGCTATGGGGACTACGGATATGGCTGGTGCCGCCCATCTTGTTATGGAGGATATGGATTCTAGTAAAAAACTGGCTGATTCTCAGACTCTTTCTATTGCCATGTCTTGCCCATAAGCTTCAGTGATGTGAATGCTTTTCTTGAAGTAGTGAAAATATCTATCATTTGTGGACTTCATGCTCCAGAAGAAAATAATAGCCAATTCCTTTGGAAGAATCTGGAATCTTTCCATTGAATCAGGTTTCATTCATTATTATGTACTCACTACCATCTGCTGTGACTATACGTAACCTGTATTTTAAAAGAGTTTTTTAATAAACATGTTTAACTGGAATAGCGAACATGGCTTTATAAGTTCATTTCAGTACGTTTCA
>NW_007887538.1:0-540 GCF_000696425.1 Galeopterus variegatus
AAAAAAAAAAAATCCCTTTTCCAAAATGTGGTTTATTCCTTTTCTGGAACATGTCTGAAGCCAGAAATGAATTGCTTCTAGTCCTGTGAATAACTGGCCTAGCATGCCTATGTTTTGCACACACATACATAACCCCAGTGCCAACCTCCCTCACTTTCAAGGTTCATTCCCTTTGGTATATATTGGAAAAAAAAAGGTTAAGGATTTCTCCCTTCTGCATTGTCTAAACAGTAGTCCTGCTTAGGGTTACACGTTCTCCCCAGTGTTCACAGCTCTATTTAGGACTGCCATTCACTTTGCTAAGGCCTCCACCTGGAACTCTTGGACATGACCTCCCAGCTACCATCCACAGTGCCAACAGAGGAGCAGGTGACCCACTCACTGGTCAGAACTTAATCACAGAGACACACCGAGCTGCAAGGGAGGCTGGAAATAGTCTAGATGGGGAAGGGAATCATCTGCATAATGAAAATGTAGGAACTCTATCACCACAAGAAGTGGAGAATGGATATTAGGGGACAACTGCAAGTTTCTGGCACA
>NW_007887539.1:0-540 GCF_000696425.1 Galeopterus variegatus
GTACATTCATGTCTAAACATATAAGTAACACACAATTTGAGATAGGCCAATATGGAAAAAGTGGAATTCTATTAATATGTACTCAGAATAGGTACATCAAAAAATTTTAGGTGATCAAAAAACAAGTTTTCTAAATCTTCAAATAAAAATGACACTGAACGAAGATATTCTTTGTGGTCCACAGGCTTTAGCTAGCACTTGGCCCACCACTGTGTATTCCTGGGAGTGCATGTATTGTATCTGAGAAATGAGTTATCAGAGGTAGATAACAAATGCTATGATAGGACACAACACAGGCACTAACTGTGCCTAGAAATAATGTCTCGGGAAAGAAGGGAGGAGTCAAATAATATTGACTGAAGAGATAACATTTGAACTGATATTTAACGATTGCTAGGTAGAAGGGAATGTGTATAAAGCTGCCTAAGGCTAGAGAAACGCACAAATACAAAAAAGGAACTGCATTATCTCTTCCACATTGAGGGTACAGAGCCATTCACACGGTATGAAATAAATCAATGCAATAAATCTGTCTTATCT
>NW_007887540.1:0-540 GCF_000696425.1 Galeopterus variegatus
ACTGTAAGCAATAAATTTCGTTTTTCTTTATAAATCACCCAGTTCCATGTATTCTGTTATAGCAACACAAAAAGGACGAATACACTAGCCAAAAGACCATAATGACTTTAGTCCTTTTGAAGGTGAAACAGAGTTTGAAGGCAAAATGTAGAACTGTATTGCTCAATACAGTGGCCAGCAACCATTTGTAGCTACTGAACACTTGAAATGTGGCTAGTCCGAATTGAGATTTACCATAAGTGAACTTTATGTACACACTGGACTTCAAAGACTTAGTACAAATTTAAAAAAAAAAAAACAACTCAATAATTTTATCTGAAACTCAGTAATTTTATCTGAATCACCTACCAAAAATATTTTGCAATTAGTTTAAATAAAATATATCATTAATATTAATTCCATGTGTTTCCTTTTTTTTTATTTTGTTAAATTAACAGATAACATTGTATGTTTTTATCATATACAACTTATTTTGAAGCATATATACATTGTGGAATGGTTAAATCTAGGTAATTAACAAATGCATTACCTCACAAAATT
>NW_007887541.1:0-540 GCF_000696425.1 Galeopterus variegatus
TTTTTTTAAAGATGACTGGTAAGGGGATCTTAACCCTTGACTTGGTGTTGTCAGCACCACAAGAGCATAGTCTTTTGATAATTTTACATCCTCTTTAATTTCTTTCATCAGTGATTTGTAGTTCTCGTTCTAGAGATGTTTCACCATCTTGATTCAAATGATTTTTAGGTTTTGTTTTTTTGTTGTTATTTGTTTTTCTTTCTTTCTTTCTTTTTTTTTTTTTTTTGGTGGCCTTGCTTTCTTGATTTCATTTTCTGCCAGTTCATTATTAGAGCACAAAAACACTTCTGATTTGTGGGTGATTATTTTGTGTCCTGCAACTTTGCTGAAATTATTTATCAGATCTAAGAGTTTTTTTAGTACAGTCTTTAGGCTTTTCTATATATAAGTAGGATAATGTAATCTGAAAACAGGAACAGTTTGGCTTTGTCTTTTCCAATCTGGATGCCCTTTATTTCTTTCTCTTACCTGATTTCTCTGGCTCATACTTCTAATGCTAGGTTAAATAGGAATGGTGAGAGTTGGTGTCCTTGTCTTGTT
>NW_007887542.1:0-540 GCF_000696425.1 Galeopterus variegatus
CTCATTGCGTAGATTCTTGAAAAAGAATGAGCAACCAGAAGATGACTTCTTTTGGATTAATTAGCCGTAAAGCCAAACATTCTCAAAACTGTTCCCTTCAGGTTCTAGAAGCTGAGTGCTTTTCACACCAGATTTGTACGTCTTTCCAATATACTTTAGGTCTCCTGTCTCCACCAGTTGGCTTTTCCTCCTCCCATTCATTTGATTTCTGCCAGTAGTGACAGGTATGGGCTGAGAGGGACCTAGATGATAGGTTTCTCCTCCTCCACCCATGGGTGAGCATCCAAGTGTTTGCAGAGGAACCTGCAAGAGGCTCACATACAACTCTCTGCCACTTTGCCATTGAGTGTACCCTGGATGTGCTAGCAAATGTGGTGTCTGAAAAATAATCCTGCATCGGGGCAAAATAATATTAGAAAAAGCTTTGTAAAGTAAGGAAAATCATAACTAAAGCCAAAATGTTTTATTATTTTAGTTACACTAAGTTTCCATTTATATTGTCAGAGCTAAGGCTCAGACCCTTCAAACCCATTGTACAGA
>NW_007887543.1:0-540 GCF_000696425.1 Galeopterus variegatus
AATGTACAACGTAGAAAAGAAACAACACATTATTATATCATTAGACAGTTTCAAACCTAGACATTTTAACTCTATCCAGACTTTATTAAAATTTTCCCCTGAGGCTGGCTGGTTAGCTAAGTTGCTTAGAGCGTGTTGCTGATAACACCAAGATCTAGAGTTCAATCCCTGTACTGGCCAGTCAAAATAAATAAATAAATGTACAAAATTATGCCCTAGACTTACGCAGCAGTGTATTAAAATTATTTCAAGTGACATTCATTCCTCCTGATTCCTCTTGATCTCAATTCTTTCAGTGTTAGTGATAATCCAATGACAGAGTTCCTCAGGGAACTGGAGTCATGGACAGACAAATATTTGTGACTGGCTCTGAAAATACATAATTACTGGAAACCTCTAAGATTAGCATAACATTACAAGAAAAGCTCATGGCCCAAGACTGCTAATGCTCATTTTTGCACACCCTTACCCTGGGTTGTGATGTGTGCCTGTTTTTATGGTAGTCATAATCCTACTGGACTTCTGATTTTTCACCTAAAT
>NW_007887544.1:0-540 GCF_000696425.1 Galeopterus variegatus
CTCTTCCTAGCACGGAAACAAAGATTGGACGAAAAAGTATCAGAGTGGATAGGAAAGGTTAATCCAAAAATGTATGAGTCTGGACTGGGGAAGCTTTCAAAGGGGTATTGGGATAATACTGATATGGCCACAGGGTCAGGGTTTCCTGGTCTCCCAAGTCCTTTCTCTCACATTAATTAATCGGAGCTTGACAGCCCTGTGAGAAAGGCAGAGAAGGTTTCATCCTTCCTTTGACTCATGAGGAAAGAAAAGCTTAAAGAAGGCAAGTGATTTTTCAAGGTCATATGCCTAGGAAGGGATGGAATCAGAAAAAGAGCCTGGATTTAAAACTCTGAATCCAGTGCTCTTTCTGATGCACTGCACTTCCTGTGTTGGGGTGTAAGCATCCCAGGGCAGGCAGGGTGGGGCCAGGAAATTATTTCAAAGATTTGGGATTAAATGACCCTTCTCAAAGATTTCTAGGGAAACATTTTGATGTAAAAATATAAAGACGCATTACAAAGTAGGATCCACAATTTGAACTTATTTTTATGATAAAAG
>NW_007887545.1:0-540 GCF_000696425.1 Galeopterus variegatus
GCTTTAGTGGAATTGGCTGTCAGAGCTCCTCAGGGAGGAGCAAGCATTTTGATGAGGTAGCTCCAGGCTCTCAGGTGCAGCCATTGGCTCAGGGACATTGCTGGCAGGACTTGTCACTTGAAGGGTGGTCTCCATTTACTGGTACACATTTGCAAGGCGGGTTTCCAACAGAACATGAGCAGGTGGAAAAGAAATACCATAGCGATCTATAAAGTTTGCTGTCGAGAGGAAGGGTTATCTGAAACCTAAGTGGATTTTGATTTTAGGCCTTTAATGAGATTTAGTTAAGGAAGCTCTGCCAGTGGATGTTATTCTGAGTTGTCCATTAAAGCCATGTTTCATTAAACAAGGGCTGTTTTCACATGAGTTGCCTTCTGTCGTCAAAGTCGGGAGGATTCATTGCATATCTCTTGTAGCACCACACTAAAGTACCCTTGGCATGGATGTCCTCCCTGGCATCCACCTTCTCCAGCTCTCTGCTCCAGCACTTGTCCACATTTTCCTCCTGCATGCTAAGACCCAGCTGAGCCATGAGCTCGG
>NW_007887546.1:0-540 GCF_000696425.1 Galeopterus variegatus
TTTTTTTTTTTTTACCTATTCTAGGGCCTTTGTTTTTTCTTATAACTCTTAGTATCAGTTTGTCTATTTCTTCTAAAAATTATGATTGCGTTGACTCTAGAAATGAATCAGGTATTAACAATATCACATTTTCAGCCTATGATCACAGCTGTCCATCTATCAGGTCATCTTTGATTTTCCTTTGTGATGTGCAAGCATAGGTCTCGTGCATCTGTTGATAAATTTATTCCTAAGTATTTTGTTTATGCTATTGTTAATGGAGTGGTTTTTAAATTTTGTGATTTTTCATTGCATTCTCAGTTGCCAGCACCATGAAAGACAGCTGATAAAATTTATTCAATATACTGTTCAGCACATGTTTTCAGTTATGAAGGGGTCTCATGGGAGGTATCTCTTTGCTTGGCCCTCTTATACCCTTTACAGTGAAAAGTCTTTAAATTAATTTTATGATTCTTTTTTTGTCTTTTTTTTTTGTCTTTTTTTTTTCCGTGTCCGGCAACAGATCGCAACCCTCAGTGTTGCCCCCGCACCAGACCGGGG
>NW_007887547.1:0-540 GCF_000696425.1 Galeopterus variegatus
CAACCCCATTTTTGCCACAAGCCCTGTGGTTTTCAATTGTGTGATTTTGCATGTGCACTGGTTTTCAGGAATGCACATGTCCTATTTTAGCAGAACTGACCAAACCTGCTAGCGTGGCGTGTGGTGTTTCCAGAGAACACGCACACAGTAAGTCCCGGTGCTTCCTTCCAGCCTCCTGGAAGACGCCCACGCAGCCTCCCACGGGCCCTGCTTTTGAGGGAGGTCCAGGACAGATGGGTCTCTTCTCTCCCCTTTCCGGAAGGCTGGCTCTTGACTACACAGTCGCCGTCTGTGTGGTTCGGCATTTGGATTACATAGGAACAAGCAGGGGACAGACCAGAATAAGTTCCTCTTGATAAAGTCCTCTTAACTCAGACCTAGAAGCACTTTCCGTGACAGAGAAAGCTGCAAAAATTCCTCCCTGCTACAGTGCAGGGTTCTGATCACAAGTAAGAAGAATTCAGTCCAAAACTGGCAACATTTTCAAACCAAAGATCAAAGCACATCATGATTCCCCCAGAGTAGCTCCAGTGGGATGGC
>NW_007887548.1:0-540 GCF_000696425.1 Galeopterus variegatus
TTTTATAAAGATGGATACATAATATGGAGCCAAAACTTCAAAGTGGTTAACAGGCCGAGCTGAGGAGTGAGATAAAACCTATGTTCAAATTCTGCCTCTACCGTGAGTTAGCAGGGTAGTTTTGACAAAAGGTTAACCTTTTTTACTCAACTCTTTCACTTGAAATTGAAGATAATATCGAGCACAACAGATTTGTTATAAAGACTACACAATGCCTGGCACAGAGCAAACTCTCAAGAAATTATTGCAATTGCTATTATTAATAATAGCCCCAAATTTTAGAAAACTGAAATCATTGTAGACACATAAATTACCATATATATGATTTTTTCAAATATTTTAAGGCATATATAAAGAATGTCATGAACATTCTAATGGATATAATGTTGTTAGAAAATGTGTTTCAAAAGTAAATCTATTGTATAACCTTAATTATGTAAAATCATACATTTAAAAAGTAAATAGCATCAAATGGTAGTAATTTCTATATAGTAAAATAATAATTTTATTATTTAATTCCATGTACAAATATATATATAT
>NW_007887549.1:0-540 GCF_000696425.1 Galeopterus variegatus
ATGGGACATAATAATCAACTACATTGTATATTGACAAAATAAAAATAATTTTTAAAAAAAGTAAAATAATAAAGATGGGGGTAGGGTGGTAATTTTCTTATGGTTTGCATTTTTCAATTTTAATAAACCAGCAATTATTATGCTACAGATTCTTTACAACTGAGATTCCACTGGCATTTTCCAGTTTATGTGACATGAATAATCATCTTAGGGGGGGAAATGTCTTTAAAATGTGACTCTAGATTCTAAGATGGCGACGGGTCTGGAGCGGCCGTGCCAGGAGACAGCGCGACCCTGAGAAGTGTGTGCTGTGATACCAGAGTACTATTTGCATTTCCAAGAGCAACAAAAAACAAATAAATCTTTCGACAATGAACCTACAACGACAAACAAGCAACAACAGGTTCGAGATTTTAGGGCCGACAAAAAAGAAGACTCCTGAGAGCACCCAAGCCCTGCTGCGGGTTTGAGCGAGCAGGCCGAGACAACAAAGGCCAAGTAAATCAGCTGAGATGACACAGAAACGGAGTGGAAGGCGCC
>NW_007887550.1:0-540 GCF_000696425.1 Galeopterus variegatus
AGATATTTTGTACTTATTTCTTCTGATGTTTGGGGTATCTTATACAAAAAAATTTGAAAAATACTTCCATATTTTATTTAAAGACATGGAAAGTTTTTAAGCCAAGAACTCTGGCTCTTAGAGCTCCTGGGCTCTTCTGAGGAGTGAAGGTAGCATCTGATAGGAGCATGGCTGAGGTTAAGAGCCCAGAATTATCCTGGGAAGAGGAGAAATCTGCCATTCTAAGGCAAAGGAATAGGGAGAGATACAGCAGGATTAGGATTCCTGCCATTAGTTAATTTACAGTAGAACAACTGATTAATCAATTACTGAGTCCCTACTCTATATTAGGCACTAGGGATTAAGTAGTAAGTAAAGCAGACAGGACCCCAAACCACAACTTGTATACAGTCTATTAGGCGAGACAGATAAGTAATGAAATGGACAATAAAATCTGACACAGTAAACTAAATTTTATTGTAGGAAGAATCAGGAGAACATGAATGACAAAGGAAGGGATCCATCCCAGCTTTAGAGGGTCAGGGAATGCTGCCTGGAAGG
>NW_007887551.1:0-540 GCF_000696425.1 Galeopterus variegatus
ACAACTCTGACTCTTAGAGTCAATCATATCACTTATATTTAAAACATTCAAATCCAGTTAACGGCTAACAATGAGAAAAGAATTTTACAGAAATTTCATTTAAAGAAACTTTTTTTTCTAACATAAACATATATTTTCCTTATAATGTACAACTGTAGCTTTTCAGATTCATTCTTTAAGGACAGTTCATCCTTACAGCAAATATTATATTTAAAATGTTAACCATTGGGCCGGCCCGGTGGCGCACTGCTACAGTGCGCCGCTTGGGAGCGCGGAGGCGCTCCCGCCGAGGGTTCGGATCCCACATACAGACCGGTTCCCGCTCACTGGCTGAGCGAGGTGTGGGCGCAACACCAAGGGTTGCGATCCTGTTGCCGGTCCCGGTCCAGTACAGGTGCGACACTGAGGGTTGCGATCCATCGCCGGACACGAAAAAAAAAAAAAGAAAAAAAAAATGTTAACCATTAAAAAAATAAAACCCCACTTTGCTCTATTTTACCCTTGGCCTAATTCCAGAATAGAACTATGTAAAGCCAACAT
>NW_007887552.1:0-540 GCF_000696425.1 Galeopterus variegatus
ATAAAGACACAAAGAAAACAAACTTTTGAGAAAAACTCACAAAGAAATTGTTATGGTTTTTTGATGTTTAAGAAATTCAAACATAAAACAAACAAAAGGAATCTACCTGGTTGCTGTTAGCAACAGCCAAAATGACAGTAAGAAAACAATTTAGTAAAGAATCTCTGTGTTTTACTGAAGTACCAGAGGCAGCTCTGAGCTTGGCTGGTGCAAGGGCTCTGAGAGGAGGAGAAATGTATTTAACCCCATATCTCTATCACCTGTCAAGTGACCTCTGATTGGGAAAATACAAGCAAGTCACTGGCTACCTACCATTGTCCAGCCTGTAAATTCCTTTGGAATCAAATGCTAAACACAAGCAAGAAAAATAAACACTCAGCATTTTTGCTGTCATTAGATTTTATAACGGAAGAGCACGTAGTGAACATGTTTAACTTAACATTAAGTTTTGGATTAGATATGTTCATCCATTTAATAAACATTTACTGACTGCCTTCACTGTGCCAAAGTCTATTCCTGAAATTGGAAATATGAAACAGA
>NW_007887553.1:0-540 GCF_000696425.1 Galeopterus variegatus
TTGAGCACTTTTTTATGTGTCTATTGGCCATTCGTATATCTTCCTTTGAGAAATGTCTGTACAGCTCCTTTGCCCATTTTTTAATTGGGTTATTTTTTTTTTTGTTGTAAAGTTGTTTGAATTCCTTTTATATTCTGGATAATAATCCTCTGTCAGATGTATATTTTGCAAATATTTTCTCCCACTCTGTTGGTTGTTTTTTTACTCTGTTGATTGTTTCTTTTGCTGTTCAGAAGCTTTTTAGTTTGATATAATCCCATTTGTTTATTTTACCATTAGTTGCCTGGGCTTTTGGGGTCCTATTCATGAATTCTGTACCCACTCTGATTTCCTGGAGTGTTTCCCCTATATTTTCTTTAAGGAGTTTTATTGTTTCAAGGTGTATTTTTAATTCTTTAATCCATTTTGAGTTGATTTTGGTACATGGTGAAAGACACGGGTCTAGTTTCATTCTCCTACATGTGATTATCCAGTTTTCACAGCACCATTTGTTGAAAAGGCAGTCTCTTCCCCAGTATGTAGACTTGCTGCCTTTGTCAA
>NW_007887554.1:0-540 GCF_000696425.1 Galeopterus variegatus
TTCAAAATATATATTTAACTCTTACATAATTTTAATTCTGCTAACTAATTTGGTTATTCTGTAAAAGGAAACTATAGAACAAAAATATGGAGCACTTTTAAGGCAAAACTTCATTATTTTTATGCTTTATTATATCGTGTATTATTGCCATGTTAAAGTGGCAACGTTTGAACGCATCTGATGATTTTGATCATAGCACTGTCATAATGGTCTCTCCTTAGTTATAGATGATGAAAAGCATCTAAAAATACAAAGGAAATGCCCACTTATGGAGCCCATTGTCTGCCATTTGACTGACTATGGCTTTTTTCATTAAAAGTAAAAAAAAAAGTTATCAGTTATAATACCCTTCCTCCCTATAGGTGGTAGTGGCATTAAGTCTGCCTTCTAGAATCAATTTTTGTTTCTAGACATGAACATTCGTGCTTTTTGAATTCACAGACTGGCTAAAGAAGAGTTTGTTGACACTGACAGCTAGATTTTGAAAGAGGTTTCCACTAGACTTTTGACTTGTGCTATTTGTGCCAAGAAGTTCATCAC
>NW_007887555.1:0-540 GCF_000696425.1 Galeopterus variegatus
TATTTCACATAAAACAATGTATACTTTAAAGTCACATTCGCCAGCCATCTGATGACTAACATACCCTCCTACAGTTATAAAAACATATGTGAATGTAAGAACCATCAGTATGAAATACTGATTGAGTGACTATTATTTGCCAGGCATAACCCTCTTCCTCCATTCCCCACACTCTGACCATATTGAAGAAGTGTGAAGATCCAGCTTTCAGGTCATCATCATGACTCATTGAGAGTTAAGGTAAATGTATTCAAAAAGTAAACATTGAAATGATGAATTATCTAATCCCTGTTAGATCTTTGTCCATGTATCCCTCTTTTTCCCTACTGTTTCCTATTCTGACCTCATTACTATTCCTTATGTTCTTTCTAGAAGTGCTTTCTCTGACAGGGATTCTTTCCTTTAAGTTTTTTCCCAAATGCTTCTTTTTGGTGAAATCTTCGATGAACACACTATGGTATTGCAAGGTGTACCCTACTACCCAACTTTAGTGGTTAAAGAAATTAAAATGATTAAAACATTTTTAAAATCTTCATTCAA
>NW_007887556.1:0-540 GCF_000696425.1 Galeopterus variegatus
GAACCCGTGGCCTTGGTGTTATCAGCACCACACTCTCCCAAGTGAGCCACTGGGCCGGCCCTGTTCCCTGACTTTTGACTTTCTCATCACTAAATGGGAATGTTGAGTAAACAGTTAACAAAACAGACTGGCCAGTTATTCAGTTGGTTAGAACATGGCATTGAAGGCCAGCCCGTGGCTCACTCGGTAGAGTGCGGTGCTGATAACACCAAGGCCACGGGTTCGGATCCTATATAGGGATGGCCGGTTTGCTCACTGGCTGAGCGTGGTGCTGACAACACCAGGCCAAGGGTTGAGATCCCCTTACCGGTCATCCTTTAAAAAAAAAAAAAGAACATGGCATTGATAACACCAAGATCCAGGGTTTGATCCCTGTACTGGCCGGCTGCCAAAAAGGAAAAAAAAGAAAAAAAGAGTTAACAAAAAACACTTCTCTACAGACAAAAATTTCCTGGCCCCTTTTACCCTAGAAACCTGACGAAGGTGGAATGTCAGCTGTACCACTAGGCAACATTGCCTATAGTGCAAATGATACCTGAT
>NW_007887557.1:0-540 GCF_000696425.1 Galeopterus variegatus
AGAGTCCCAGCCTTTTTGCTGGCTATGTGTGGGGGCCTCCCACAGTTCCTAGAGGCTGCCTGTGGTTGCACCCCAGGTGGGCTGCTTCCCATGGCCACTTACTTAGTGAAGCCCACAAAAAGAGTCTCTCACCTCAGGGAGGGCCAGTCTCTCAAAGACTTTTGTCTGGTTTAGTTGGGACCCCCTGGGATAATCTTTCATTTGATTTCAAAACCATCTGAGTGGGGACCCAATTACTTCTATAGAATCTCTTTGCCTTTGCCATTGTCTATTGGCCAGGAGCAAGCCACAGGCCACCCCCACACTCCTGGGGAGGGGATCTGAGGAGCATGAACATCACGGGGCAGGGGTGACGGGAGCTCCTTATGAGGTCCTAGTCAGCCTGCCCCATTTGGAAGACGATAGGACAGGCTGCTGCTCTCCGCTGGCACTAGAATGAACCACTGCACATGGAAGATTCCAGTCCAGTTTGCCCGTTAGTTGACATTTGCATCTGTTTCCTTCCTCTCTAGCCCTCTTCTTCCCATACTCACTAGACCC
>NW_007887558.1:0-540 GCF_000696425.1 Galeopterus variegatus
GATGGATGGACAGACGGATGGAGGATGGATGGACAGACAGAAGAATAGATGGATGGATGAATGGATGGATAAAAGGACAGATTGTTGGACGGATGGGTGGGTGGGTGGATGGATGGAGGAAGGGAGGGAGGAAAGGAGAGAGCGATATCTTTATATATTATATAAAATATAGATATGTAGACACATTATGACAGTTTTTAATTTTCATCCATTTTGCTAGCAAAGCTCATTGCTAACTCCCTTTAATACCTGGTAAAGAGAAGGCATGGTTTGTCAAATGCAGACAGGAAAACTCCTATGACTGCTTTGAGGTTATGTTGTCACATCAAAAATAGCCCCAAACTGCTTCTGTCACCCTGCAGCTTGGATTTTAAAAATCAGCCAGTTGGTTTTTCTATTTTTTGTGACTGACTTCTACATGATGACAGAAGAGGGGCGGGTTCAGGCTGCTTTCACAAACTCTTCCCCACCACCTCAGCCAGTGAATACTCAAATCAGATTATAATTGCCACCGTTTCTCTCTTTTTGTTTAAATAATTT
>NW_007887559.1:0-540 GCF_000696425.1 Galeopterus variegatus
GTCTTCAGTTCCTAGAAAAGAGAATGTTGAATGTTCCCAAAACAAAGAAATGGTGAATGTTTGAGGTGATGGGTATGTCAATAACCTGATTTGATCATTACACATTGTATACATGTACCCAAAATCACACAATACCCTGTAAATATGTGCAATTATTATATGTCAGTTAAAATTTTTTTAAAAACAATGACCAGTTCTGAGACTTTAAAGTCAAGTTATTTCACCTCTCTGAACCTCAGTTTCCTTGTCTCTGAGATAGGGACGGTGTATCAACCTTCAAAGTTGCCTTAAGGATCAGGTGAGGTCATGAATGCCTGGAGAGGAAGGAGCGTGTTGACGGGCACCTAATACATGTTCAGCAAACAGAAGGTGCTGTTCTTCATTTAGGAAAAGATCTCAAGCAATCCCTCAGCTCCCTTACGTTCTCATATCACCAGTAAGGTACAGGCTTTAGCTCCCTAGAAGGACGTTATGCGATTTCAAGATTGGCTGCCTGGAGGAGAGAGCGAGCCACCTGTCACTAGAGGTGTGCGAGAGTCT
>NW_007887560.1:0-540 GCF_000696425.1 Galeopterus variegatus
TGCTGATAGAAGGGGCTATGGAAAATCTTTACAGAAGGCAGTGTAAAATTTAGGGTGCAACAATTTCAAATGGTCCTTTCTTTGCATACCTCTGCTTATGTTTGTAAATTTCTTATTCAATGAAACATGTTATACCTTCTCTAAACAAAAGTCATCAAAACATATCACTTTCCTATTCAAGAAAAATATTTATCACTGAATCTGTGTAGTCTGTCACTCTGTGCTGTCTTTCTTATCACTAGCCAAATCCAAAAAACACATTCATTTTGTTGACATTCAAATGGTCTTCTGGAATACCAATATTCACCTTTAATGTGAATCTTGAAGTTTTTTGGCCATAATTTTATTTAAAATGTATTAAATTATAGAAAATACATGTAATATTTCCTTTAACAATAGCCAAAATTATCTAAACCATTTTTATTGTTGCATTTTTAGAGATAGTTGTCTTTTACAAAATTTGGGTATTAGAAATCAAAAAAATCTCTTTACCAGCAAAATGTATCTGTAGGCCACTATTTATGAATTATTACTGATTAC
>NW_007887561.1:0-540 GCF_000696425.1 Galeopterus variegatus
TAAAAATGGGCAAAATACATAAACAGGCAATTCACAGAATACAAAACATCAATAAACACATAAAAAGATCATTCATCTCACCATCAACAGGACATTTTTACCTCTCAGCTTAAAAATGTTTAAAAAATAACAAATACCAAGTATTTGAGAAGGAAGTAGAGGAACAGAGAAATAGGCCTCATATACACTTCCAGGAGTCATGTAACCCATACCAACCTTTTTTTGGAAGACTATTTAGCAATAACTAGGAAAATTTTAAATGCAGCATTCATTGTATGATCCCACAGAATATGTGTAGGAATTCATCTCATAGACATACTTACAAATGTGTCAAATAATAAAAGACCAGTGATGGAAAAAAATGGAAACAACCTAAATGCCCATTAATAGAAATTAGTTGAACAAATTAAAGAAACCCTAGCATTAAATATTGTGCAGCTGTTGAAAATGAAGATTCAGGAGCTTTTGGATAGCTGAACACATGGAGGTTCCTCTACTGTGGCACACCTGGGGAGGGCACTGAAGCTCCGTGCCCCTTCC
>NW_007887562.1:0-540 GCF_000696425.1 Galeopterus variegatus
GCTTTTTTACTAGCTTTTTTCCTATCATGACCTCAATTCTCTCTAAGAAATGTTTAGTTCTACCTAGAGGAGACTATAATCTCAGAAGGGAATTTGTATACTTAGATTTCTCTAATCTCTTGACGTTACTTATTTTTCAAACAAAAGCTCTGGTGTTTCCTGCTGAGCTTCTTGCTCTAAATGGGATTAAAATCAGTTTGCCATCTTTCGTATTGTTAAAAGTTTCATTTCATACTGTATTCTAAATTTTTCTTTCTTTTTTTTTCCTGCATGCCTCCTTCCTTCCATCTTTCCTTCTTTCCAGAGTTACCACCATTGTTTGTCTAGCTTATGGGATCTTCCTATACCATCTTCCCTGACATGCTTTTTTAAAAGCCTCTAGAGTGCTGGGAAACAGTCTCACTGGCATCTTTGCAACTTTGGTATCTGTCCACTTTTCCTTATTTAGTTAGCTGACAGCGGCCTATAGTAAGGAATCCTTTTTTCCTTTCTCTCTCTCACACCCTTTCATTTAAGTTTCTGAATCCTCCTGAGTTACAT
>NW_007887563.1:0-540 GCF_000696425.1 Galeopterus variegatus
GCTTCCCCATTGGGGTTTGCTGATCTAATTATGGTTCTTTAATCTGTGGATTGATGTATTATACCCATTTTGGAAAATCCTCAGCAATTTCACCTTCAGTGATGGCTTCTGTCCCCTTCTCTCTCCCTTCTCTGTCCCCCTCTGAGTCCAATTACCCATACACAGTTGTAATGAGGCTCATCCACCTCTGCTGCTTCTCTCTTCCTCAGGGAAGGCCCATCAGGGATTTGGATGGAAATTCTAGCAGGTCACTGGTCAACCATGAAAGACCGTGGCAAATCCACTTGTGACCTTTAGAGGTTTCAGCTTGCTGCTTTAGCACCCATGCCCTGCAGCTTTAAAATGTGGCAAAAATCTCAAGGGATGAGTCAGCTGGCCCTGTCCTTCTGGGGAAATATTGTCTCTGAAGCACTTTGAGATTCAGGCAGATTTTACTCTGACTTTTAGGAACCCTTGGCCTTGCTCCTCAACCCTCTATATTCATCCCCAGAACACAGAGAATGTCCTGTGGAAAATATCAACCATGTTGGTGCTTCTCAA
>NW_007887564.1:0-540 GCF_000696425.1 Galeopterus variegatus
AATATGTGCTCAATACATGCTTAGGTTGGCTGAATAGATTTGGTTTGAAGACACTGAAAAGGAGTAGCAGATGAAAAAAATCCTTAGCGGAGGGAGAAATTGATGAAATGATTAGTAAAAGAGGAGATAAGAGAAGATGGAATCCATGAGAAAAGGCAGGTGACAGTAGAACAAAGACAAAACACTTCCTATGAATGGAGGCACTGTGCTGAGGATCTGGAGTTAGACAGTCAGGATTCAAATTCTGCTCTCCCATTTACTAGCTTTGTGACCATGAGCATATCATTACAATGATCTGAGCAGAGTTTCTTTACTTTTAAAATAGTGTTTATTTTAAAATACAGCAGAGGGTTGTCAAGGTGAGTTTAACTGCATAAGTGATTGTATCAAGAGTGGGCTGCAAGTGACCAGAAACTTGATGACAGTGATAAGAAACGTGAAGTTTGGCACATTCTGGCTCAATCATGTGAGGGTCAGTATAGAATAGAATTTACCTAGGTTTGGGGGCTGGGAGAGTGGATCTAGGATGCAGTGAAGGGG
>NW_007887565.1:0-540 GCF_000696425.1 Galeopterus variegatus
TGGGGTATACTTTGCTCATCTTCCTAAAGGAGTATTGGAGGCTTATTCTAGGGATCATAGAGTCCCTCAAATATGATTTAATTAATACTCAGATTCCAATACAAATGATGATACTCCCTGACTTTATTCATTTATTTCTTACCAGCAATCCTGTCTAGCTTCTTCCTCTGACTTTACTCAACTGATTGTACCTCTCATCTAATCTTGGGAAATGCATATGTGCTAGTCCTTCATTGCCTGAGGGTCTAGATTTTGGCCCGCTGTCACACTCTGGCTCTCACCACCATTTTCCCTAGTGATATTTCTTGAAAAATCTTCTACAGCAGATTCACCAGTAAATTCTACCCTAGTGCAAATCATTAGGCCAGAAAACCCATAGAAATCCCAATTTTAAACTCACGATATATTATATAGAAAGGATCAGTATGCTGCTGGAACCAGACTGCTTAAAATCAAATCTTGCCTTTGTTTCTTGTTGATTCTTGTTAGGCAAATTAGTTCATCTCTCTGTGCCTCAGTTTTCTCACTTGTTGAATAGTG
>NW_007887566.1:0-540 GCF_000696425.1 Galeopterus variegatus
ATTGCCTTTTATGATCCAGCCTGAGAAATCATACAGCACCACTTTTTGTTACTTTTGTAACGCTTTATTAGAAGTGAGTCATAAAAGCAGGCTCATATTCAAGGGGAGGGGAATTAGGCTCCACCTTTTCATGGGGGGTAGCTGTCGGAGAAATTGGAGACATGTTTTAAAACCATTGCAACTCTGTCATTGAGGCTCCTTTCAGGCAGGGGTTAAACCTCTCTTTTCAACCTTTCCTCCTACCTGCCTCCTTTAACTGGACAAACCACCCGCAACCCTAGCATGATCTGTGAAGTGACCCGGGCACTGGCTGATGGCACCATGCTCATGTGCTCTGACACCAAAAGGCTGTAGCAAAGCCAGATTCCCCAGGGTGACCCATGACCTGGTTAAGGAGTCACAGAAACCCTCAATCAAAAGCCCCAGTAAGAGGGCCTCAGCAGGAGCTACTCTCAGGGGTGGCAGCTCCAGAGACAACCCCCGGGCCGGAGCTGCTGAGAAGGTATGTTTGCCTTTTGCCGGAGACACTTTAAAACCCCA
>NW_007887567.1:0-540 GCF_000696425.1 Galeopterus variegatus
GCCAATTTTTTCAAATTCAGACTAAAATTAAAATTAAATAAAATTTGGGCTGGCCCGGTGGCGCACTGGAGAGTGCGCCGCTTGGGAGCGTGGTGGCGCTCCCGCCGAGGGTTCGGATCCCATGTGGAGACCGGTTCCCACTCACTGGCTGAGCACGGTGTGGGTGCAACACCGAGGGTTGCGATCCCATTGCCGGTCCCCGGTACGGGCGCGACACTGAGGGTTGCGATCCCGTTACCGGTCAGTAAAAAAGACAAAAAGGAAAAAAATATTAAATAAAATTAAAAGTTTAGTTCCTTGGCCACACCAGCCCCACTGCAAGAGCTCAGTAGCCACGTGTGCTAGAGCACAGTTTTCACGTGTATCAAAGGAAAAGCAGAGGTGTTCACAGTACCAGGTTCATTAGCCTCTAAATACCTGTGTTTTGGAAGCAGCTGGAAGCTTCAGGGTTCAGTGACTGCTCTCTGTTGCACACCCCTCTTAGTTCATTCCTTCCCCACACAGTGCAACCTCTGTCTCCTGCTGAATAGATGCCAGCCT
>NW_007887568.1:0-540 GCF_000696425.1 Galeopterus variegatus
CACTTTTCCCTTGTTACACAGTTGACTCTTTGCTCTTGAAGGTGGCTCTTCCAAGCCCTGCATATGAACATTCATACAATCCGTATTATAAAATTTATTTCTGTAACATATTTATTATAATTTATATGTCTTATTCTCTACAAACAATGCCCCCATTGCCCACACTTTGGGCAGACCACGTTGTACCACAACAGGACAAAATTATACCCAAAGTTGTGGGTTAGGGAGAATGACACCAAAACTTGATCTACAGAGATTTTTCACATACGTAAGGTGTCAAGTTTTAAATGTAGAATCCAGGGTTGTATTTCTTTGTTTTGTTTTGTTGTGAGTAGAAACCTTTCTCCCCCACTTTCAAATAGTAGCACGTAAAAGAAAAGTCTGTGGTCTTGGGTGAGTGTAGCTGAAGCGAGGGAGAGGTCATCCTCCTCTCCCTTTTCTACTTTTATCTTAATCAAGGGGAAATTCATTTTGAAGACAGGAAGCCATTGAACCTGAAGATGTGCCTTGCACTCTGATCTGAACCTTAAAGGGTCTCTA
>NW_007887569.1:0-540 GCF_000696425.1 Galeopterus variegatus
GTAGTTTTAACTAAGAGAAGTTCTGCTTGCTGAACCTGCATTTTACATTTGAATAATACGGAAAATAGTGAAAATTTAAAAATTCGAATACCAAGATGATGATCATATTCGGATAATTCTGAAGATTGAGTCACTTTTTTTTCACTACCCCAATGTTGATTTTTGAAATGGAAACAATCAGAAAACACATTATTTTCACTATATTTAGTTTCTCTTGTATTCATAATTATGCTGAGTGGCAAAAATGTGAGGAATCAGTAAAGAATCTGAAAACAAATAACCAACATATTTCTGTTTTTTTGGAGCACTTAACCTAGAATATAATTTCAGTTGGAGTAGAAAACCCTTCAACTAAATAGATTACTGTGGATATATAGTTTCTTTTTTTTTTTAACAGAACTGAAAAAAAAAATGTCATTTCCTTTCTTGCCACTTAAGCACTTATCAAATGTCTTTATGCTCTTTGCAGATATTTTTTATGTCTGCATAATATTCCATTGTTTAGATTTAAGAAAATTAAATCCCCTAGATAAGTACGTA
>NW_007887570.1:0-540 GCF_000696425.1 Galeopterus variegatus
TTGGATCACTGATTCACTCGTTAGTAGTCATAAGATTTGGGGAAACTTTATTAGTCTCTCTGACTCTCAGTTTCTTCATCTTTAATATGGGAAAAATAATAGTTTTATGATAGAATTTTTGATACTACTGATTAGACGCTAAACTGGCATATGGTGAAATATTCCATAAATAATACCTATTTTCTTATTAAATAATTGTAAATATATATTTACACTGCATTTATGAGTCCTTATGCAAATTTCAGATCATTTTCTTAGAAAAATTCTGATAAGTGGAAGTTCTGAGTGTAGGCTTTGATCTCTATCGACAAATTTTCTCAAGAAAATTTGAGTAGTTGACAGTTTATTTCCTAAACCCTTGTTAAAGCTGAATATGATTATTAGAAAAAGGTCTTTTCTGGGCCTCGCTGGTTGGCTCAGTTGGTTAGGGCGTGGTGTTATAACACCATGGATGGACAAGAGTTCAGTTCCCAGTACTGGCCAGATGCCAAAAAAAAAAAAAGGAAAGAAAAAGAAAAAGGTCTTTTCTGACTTAATAAG
>NW_007887571.1:0-540 GCF_000696425.1 Galeopterus variegatus
CCACCAACAACCAGAATCAACGTGCCAGGCATGTGAATGGGCTACTTTAGAAGGGAGTTCACGTCCAGTCTTGCTTTCAGTTGAGGGCAACCTCATGATATACTCCAAGCCAGAAAGACCCAGCTGAGCTGCTCCAAAACTACAGACCCACTGAAACTATGAGAGAGAGTTTATTATTATTTATTGTTGATAGTCTAAATGTTTATTGTTGTTATAAAGCACTAAGTTTAAGAGTAATTTCTTACACTGCAATAGATAACACAGTGTATGAGAGTTCCAGTTCTCTCTCCCTCAATAACAGATGTTATCAAATTTAGTCTTTTGCTAGTGATTATGGTGTCTCATGTAGCTTTGATTTGCATTTCTGTAATTCATGTATTTAAGAAGATTGGCATTTTATTTCCTGTGAACCGTTCGTTTATTTTCTCTCAATTTGTCATTTTTCATGCAGGCATAATATTCCATCATATGAGTTCAATTGACTAATTCAACCATTTCCTCATTATTAGACAATGGATAAAACTTCCATATTTTTATACT
>NW_007887572.1:0-540 GCF_000696425.1 Galeopterus variegatus
TAAAATGATAAGACACCTCATTATCTTGAAAACTGGCAAATAAAAGGACAGAATAAAAAAAATTATCTTGATTTTCTTGTGAGGGCCAGAAAATGTGCTAACATCAATGTATTAGGGTTCTCCAGAAAAAGAGAACCAATAGGAAAAATATACATACACACCGACACACACATATATATACACACATGTATATATATATGATTTATTATGAGGAATTGGCTCATAAGATTATGGAGGCTGAGAAGTCCCATGACCTACTGTCTGCAATTTAAAGACACTGGAAAGCTGGTGGTGTAGTTCATTGTGAGTCCAAAGGCCTAAGGGGGTTGGTGGTATAAGTCTCAGGGCAAGGGCAGAAGAAGACTGATGTTCTAGCTCAAACAGTAAGGCAGGGAGAAAGAAATTAAATTTCCTCTACCTTTTGGTTCTAATTGGACCTTCAGTGGGTTGGATGATGCCCATCCACATCTGGAAGAGCAATCTGCTTTACACAGTCTGTTAATTCAATTGCTAATCTCTTCTGGAAACACCCTCATGGAG
>NW_007887573.1:0-540 GCF_000696425.1 Galeopterus variegatus
TGGGAGTAAAACATCACTAGTTAACATCACTATTGAAATTTAACACTGTTTAAAAAGATCTAAAAAAAATAAAGGGCTGGCTGCTTAACTCAGTTGGTTAGAACATGGTGTTGATAACACTAAGATCAAGGGTTCAGATACCCCTGCTGGCCAAACGCCAAAAAAAAAAAAAATATGAGCAGAGACATAAGACATTTTAGACAAATAAGAGAAACTTATGAGAATGGATAGAGATCAAGGCAAGATGGTATGGCTAAGAATCAATTGAAACAATATTAAAATTAATAATAAGTAGAAGTATATTATATAAAAATACAAAATTATTTTATGACCCAGTACAATTAATTGGATATGTTGAAAATGACAGAAGAGGGAAAAAAAGGGGGGACTAAAATTCACAAGTTGAGATATAAAATTAAAGACTTAAAAATAATATTTTAGGGGGAAAAATTTTTTTTTTCTTTTAAAAGATGACCGGGGGGGCTGGCCCGGTGGCGCACTGGAGAGTGCGCCGCTTGGGAGCGCGGCGGCACTCCCGCT
>NW_007887574.1:0-540 GCF_000696425.1 Galeopterus variegatus
TGTCCATGTTTTAATCATGCCTACATAATTAAGCTTTTGTAAAAAACAAAGAGCACAGGATGCGAGGAACTTCTAGACAGCTTAATACATAGAGGTTCCTGGAGGGTAGCTTGCCAGGGAGAGTATGGAAGCTCCATGCCCCTTCTCCCATACTTCACCTTATGAAACTCTTCATCTGTATCCTTTATAACATTCTTTGTAATAAATGAGTAAAAATGTAAGCAAGTGTTTTCCTGAGCTCTGTGAGCCACTCAGCAAATCAGATAATCCCAAGGAGTGGGGGATGTGGGAACCCCAATTTATAGCCAGTCAGTGAGAAGTGCAGTGAGAAGCACAGGTAAAACAACCTGGAGCTATAATAGGCATCAGAAGTTGCAGGGGTTGGAGCAGTTTGGGAGATTGAGCCTTCATCCTGTGGGATCTGATGCTATCAAGTTGATAGTGTTGGAAGTGAATGGGAGGCCACCCAGCTAGTATCCACTGAAGAATTGCTGTCTTTTTTGCTAGTGGGGAGAAATCGCCACACATTTGATCACATAA
>NW_007887575.1:0-540 GCF_000696425.1 Galeopterus variegatus
TTTTTTCTATTTCTACTATTTATTTCTGTCTTTCCTTGACATATTTTTTATGCCATTTGTTTATATGTTTACTTTTTCACATGATTATTTTTTAACTTTGCTGATAGAATTATATCTTTGATTGTGTTAAACTCTAACCTCAATTATTTTTGTTTCCACATTTTTGGGGATTATTCTGTGAATCATTTCCTATTGTCACAAGTAGGATGATTAGCTCATTTATGCTTATTTTTTCTTCTTTTCTAATATAAACACTTTACAAAACACATTTGAACAACATAATTGTTTTACCTGTATTCCACAAATTTTGATAGGTAGTGTTTAGCTTATTTTAAAGTTTAAATTTTTTTCTAACATGTACTATGATTTAATATTTTTTTGTCACTCATATTCTTAATTTTATAGACACTCAGGATAACATCTGTACAAATATTTGGTCACTCCATGACCCAGTTTAGTTGACATAAAATTAACCATCATAAGTCTACCCTGTCAACTTAGCATCTTTCTTAGTCTGTTTGTGCTGCTATAACAAAATGC
>NW_007887576.1:0-540 GCF_000696425.1 Galeopterus variegatus
AACCCGTGGCCTTGGTGTTGTCAGCACCGCACTCTCCCGAGTGAGCCACGGGGCCGGCCCCGGTCATCTTTTAAAAAAAAAAGAAAGTAAACATTTTACAAGGAGGGGAGTGGGCCTGAACCCCAGGGTGTCAGGGCACAGCAGTGCAAGGAATGTGGGTCAGAGGTGGCATCCCCGAACTGTCTTGATCAAACCATGCCTGCAGGCCACTCTAACCCAAGGGTTTTTTTTCTTTTTTTTTTTTTTAAAAGATGACCGGTAAGGGGATCTGAACCCTTGACTTGGTGTTGTCAGCACCACGCTCTCCCAAGTGAGCGAACCGGCCATCCCTATATAGGGATCCGAACCCGTGGCCTTGGTGTTATCAGCACCACACTCTCCAGAGTGAGCCACAGGCCAGCCCTAAGGCTTTTTGTCCTGTGAGCCAATATATGTCCTTACTAAGTTAAACAAGTTGTGTCGGTTTTCTGTTACTTGTAGCCAAAGACATGTAACTGATACAGCTGCCCTGGTGGCCTCTTTGAACACCTCCCACTAATG
>NW_007887577.1:0-540 GCF_000696425.1 Galeopterus variegatus
TATGCCCACTCTCACCACTGGAAGTCCTAGTCAGAAGAATTAGATAAGAAAGAGAAATAAAAGATATCCTCATTGAAAGGAATAAGTTAAATGATCTCCATTCACAAATGACATGATCTTATTACGTGTAGAAAACCCTAAAGATTCCACACAAACACTGTTAGAATTTTGATAATTAAATTCAGCAAAGTTGCATGACTCAAAATTAACATGTAACAATTAGTTGTGTTTCTATACACTAATGATAAACAATCCAAAAAGGAAACTAAGAAAACAATACCATTTACAATAGCATCAAAAAGAATAAAATATTTAAGAATAAATCTTCGTCGAAGCTACAGTAATCAAAACACTGTGGTACTGAAACAAAGACAGACATAGAGACCAATGGAATAGAATAGAAAAGCCCAGAAATAAACCCTCACACATATGGTTGTATTAGTCAGCTCAGGCTGCCATAAAATACCGTAGACTTTAGCAACAGAAATTTATTTTCTCCCATTTCTGGAAGATAGAGGTCCCAGATCAAGGTGATGGCCA
>NW_007887578.1:0-540 GCF_000696425.1 Galeopterus variegatus
CAATAGAAACCATACTTCATGTACCCGTACAAGCACTGTGTTTTTTACTTCCAGTACAGTGTTTAATAAATTACATGAGATAGTCAACACTTTATTATAAAAGGGGCTTTGTGTTAGATGGTTGTGCCCAACTGAAGGCTAATGTAATTGTTCTGAGTAGGTAGGTGTAAGGTAGACTAGGTTAAGCTATGATGTTTGGTAGGTTAGGTGTATCAAATGTGTTTTTGATTTATGGTATTTTAAACTTAACCATGAGTTTAATAGGACATATCCCCATTGTAAATTGAGGAACATCTGTACTAGGCAGAGATTTTCGGATTATGAAATCAAATGCATTACCCACTGAGAATCAATATATGATTTTCCTCCAATTCTGAAGTTGTGACTTTTTTTTTATTTTCTACATTAATATGCGGGCAATTCAAAAAGTTTGTGCAAAAATAGAATTAAAAGATAATACAAATTTTTCCATGAAATTTTGAAGTACCCTTGTAATTCTTGTAATTTCCCTTCCCTCTCTCACTTCCATCCATAACAAAA
>NW_007887579.1:0-540 GCF_000696425.1 Galeopterus variegatus
GAAGAGTTGGGAATACTCTAATATAAAGAACTGGCATTACATGAGAAGTAGAATAGTGTGCAAAGGTGGGCTTAGATTAGCTTAAAATGTATATTTTAAACTCTAGAGCAACCACTAAAAACTTCTAAAAATATATAATTTATATATTAAGAGAGAAGATAAAATGGAGTGATTTAAATTCTCAATAAATTCTGAGAAAACAGAAATAGAAGGAAAAGAAAACACAAGAAACAATTGCAAGGAAAAGAAAACAATCACAAACGTAAGATATATTAACCCAAATATATCAATAATCATGTTAATGGAATAAATATACCAACTCAAAGACTGAAATTTTCAGAGTGGAGAGGAAAACAAGATCCAAGTATAAGTTATCTTCAAGAAACCCAATTTAAATATAAATACTCTGATAGGTTAAAAAGAAAAGGGATGGAGAAAGTTATACCATATTAACTCTAACTGAAAGGAAGCCCAAGAAGCTATATTAATTTCAGAAAATGAACACTTCAGAATAAAGAAAATTAAAAGGAAAAGGAGGGA
>NW_007887580.1:0-540 GCF_000696425.1 Galeopterus variegatus
CATAGTTTGCTTTATTTGCTGGATATTTCTATCCTAGGGACAAAGAAAAATTTTCAACTTACGCCTCTGTTCTCTATTTTTCATTGAAATGTCTAGTTTTTCAAAACGTTCCTAGCCAGATGCTAAATAAATACTGGCTGATAAGGAAGTCTCTATTCTTTAGGTTATAATGCAGAGCATCACATGAGATGGTTGAGCAGTTAGTTATACACACATGAGGGTACGTCACAAATTTCACGGAAAAATAGAATCACAAGATAATACAAATCCTTTCATGAACTTTTTGAAGATCCCTCATGTATGTGTGTGTGTGTGTGTGTGTGTGTGTGTGTGTAGTGACTTCTGATTAAAAATGATTAAATGAATATTCATGTTTATTTCTACTCTTTCCCAAAATACCACTAAAACAACAGTAAAGGAATTTTTTAAAGGCATAAGAACACAAGAGAATGACAACAGCAGAGGAGATGTAGATAGGGGTTTGAATGGTTACAGATTTAGTGGAGAAAAGAAAGCTAGAACCTTACAGAGACAGGAGGT
>NW_007887581.1:0-540 GCF_000696425.1 Galeopterus variegatus
TGAGTCACCCTGTAAGAATTCTGACGACCTGCTGGAGAGACCACAGTCCTGAGACTACATGGAAAAGGGGCTCAGCTTCCAGATGTCCCACCAAGGAGCCAGGCATGTAAAGTGAAGCCATCTTGGACCCTCCAGGCCAGTCCAGCCACCAGCTGTGTTCCACCCAGTTTCCGGAGTCTCTGCCATGTGGAGCAGAATACCCCAGCCAAGTCCTGCCAAATGCCTGTCCCAGAAAATCACACCAGATAATAAGATAGATTTGCCTAAGCCATTAGATGTTGGAGTAGTTTGTTATGCACTAATGGATAACTAGACCTCAAGACAACAAATTAGCTGGTTAGACTGGCTTCCTTACACATGTTTCAGGATGGTCCTCTAACAGAATCAATAGGAAACGAGAAACACCCAGACCCATTTTAGGGAATGAGTGAGTGACAGAAGCCTATGACACTACTGGACAGGCAAAAATGACATGTATTCTACCTGCATGCTATCCAACATTTAAGAAATATCCCGTTAAGGATATTTTGGATTTATTCA
>NW_007887582.1:0-540 GCF_000696425.1 Galeopterus variegatus
ACACAGAATCTTTGCTTCCTAGGTAAATTACTCAAATGGGAAAGAAAACCATTGACAATTTTTTATTAAGAACAGACCAATAATCCAAGAAAATGTGGTGCTTTTAAAAGGGAAAGAAAACCAAACTCTAGTTTTGCATTGGTATACTATTGATATTAAAGCTTTTTTTCCCACTTCAAACTGGCTTAAGCCAAAAAAATAAATAAAAATTATTCACATAAATGAAAAATCAAAAATCAAATAATAGAACTATGTTTAGGCTTTGATATGGATTGAATTGTATCCCCCATATTTTATGTATTAGAAGCTTGATCCCCACCGTGACTGTTGGGAGGCTGGGGACTCCTTTTATGGTAATTGAAAGGAGGGACCTTGAAGAGGTGACTGGATTGTGAAGACTGTGCCTAGTGAATGGGTTGTCTATTCACTGAGTGATAAATTGATAGATTAACGGTGGTCGTGGGCATGTTCTGATGGCTTTAAAAGGAGCCAACTGAGAAGGTCAGCTCTCTCTGCTTGTACCATCTCACAATGTGATAC
>NW_007887583.1:0-540 GCF_000696425.1 Galeopterus variegatus
TACATTATCTTCGTACAACCTATTTGGCAGTAGAATTTTGACACATATAATACATTTTATTTTTACTTGTTAGTCATAATCTAGATGACATCTCAAGAAGCAGCACTACAGAGTCATGCCTGAAATGAGAATGTTTGACTTCAGTGCCTGTCATCCGTGGGTTGGTCTCTGGGGCTGACTCAACCTAATTTAGTTGGCTAAAAGGGTTCTTTTCTTCTCTGCCCTTCTTGTAGCTCAGGTGAATAGGATGACCTTCCCAGAGAGAGGAAGTGAGTTCTACAGTCAGGTCATGACTGACTTGTAAAAATAAACGCGATCTTTTCCACTGGCCATCCACTTTTTATAAATAGCCCAGGGAGAAAGTATGGGGCTACAGAGCTGGCCAGAGTGGCCTTCATATGTTTTCCATTCATAAATCCTGCCCGTAAGTGCTTGCAGTCAAAAAACTGTTTAGCCTCATTCATCATGCTACTTCGTGGGAATCATTCTTAAGAATGCAAACTTTGTGGGTGGAGGTGATTTTTATCTTTTTTTTTTTTT
>NW_007887584.1:0-540 GCF_000696425.1 Galeopterus variegatus
CCCCCTGTGATGCGACCTTTAAGTTTAAAAGAATTCTGTCTTTATTCTTTACAAAACACCAAAATACCCTTTATAAAAGGCTTATCTTGAACATAACTATAATTTTTAGAAAACCATAGTTTTTTGTCAATCCACTCCAATTAATCATTTTTCACCGGTTTAATAATTTTCTACCAAACCAAAAGCAACAATAAAGCCCCTTTAACCACACAGTAGAAATCCAACAATGTTCAAGTCTTAGTGCACCACAAATCAAAAGCGGATTGGTAAATGATAACTTGCTCACTGTGCTGCTGAACTATTTCAGTTCACCAATCACTCAGATTCCGTTCCACACCAAAAATATTTTCCTGCTCCTTCAATACTCATCTAAACATGTTCTAACCCAAACTTATTCTTATCTCTCTTTAAAACAGCTTCCCTGGGCTAGTTGGTTAGAGCACAGTGGTGGCAACACCAAGGTCAAGGATTTGGATCCGTGTACCAGCCAGCTGCCAACAGAAAAAAAGAAACAGCTTCCCACCCACTCTGGTAATCATC
>NW_007887585.1:0-540 GCF_000696425.1 Galeopterus variegatus
GCAAAGTGCTCCTTCAGCACAGCGTCTGGCACATGGTGACCACAGTGCCAACTGCCACCATCATTATTATTATAAATTAATGTTCACTTTTTTTTTTTTTTTTTAAAGATGACCGGTAAGGGGATCTTAACCCTTGACTTGGTGTTATCAGCACCACAGTCTCCCGAGTGAGCCACAGGCCGGCCGAACGTTCACCTTTTTATTTTATTTTTATTTTTATTTTTTTTCCTTTTTGTCTTTTTTTGTGTCCGGCAACAGATTGCAACCCTCAGTGTCGCGCCTGCACCGGACCGGGACCAGCAACGGGATCGCAACCCTCGGTGTCGCGCCCGCACCTCGCTCAGCCAGTGAGCGGGAACCGGTCTGTATGTGGGATCCGAACCCTCCGTGGGAGCGCCACCGCACTCCCAAGCGGCGCACTGTAGCAGTGCGCCACCGGGCCGGCCCACGTTCACCTTTTTATTGTGTCATTTGATAGGAATACATTAAAGACCTGTAGAAATGAGTAATGCAGGAGGAGTGGGTGGGAGGGGCAGGTGT
>NW_007887586.1:0-540 GCF_000696425.1 Galeopterus variegatus
TGGATTCTGTGTGGTAGAGACTCTGGGTTGGGACTCATTTCATTGCTCACTCTACCTAAAGAATGCCTTAGATCTGGCTCCTGCTGGCGTTTATAATCTCATCACCTGATGGTCCCTACATTTGTCTCATGGCAAATCATAATTATTTACAGTTTTCCAAGTTGGCCACTTTTCCCACAGCATCATATATCAGTATCTGCTCTCTCTGCTGCCTGGAGAGTCCTCCCTTATCCACACCCTTTGGTCAATTCCCAACCATTCCATATGTGAAGTTGTACAATAGTAACTCAGCATGGTGTTGATAACACCAAGGTTGAGAGTTCAGATCCCAGTACCAGCCAGACACCAAAGGAAAAATAAATAAATTAATAAATTAAATTAATGAAAAAATTTTAAAGCCTCTTTTGAGTCTTCTTGCTTAACACTGAAAAATTAAAAAGATGAAAAATCACATATGATTGAGTAAGCACTTATTCTTTCTATTATGGTAAAAAAAAAAATACTTGAAATACAAGGAAATCAATATGGAGACAAGCCAAC
>NW_007887587.1:0-540 GCF_000696425.1 Galeopterus variegatus
TCATTCAAGGCTGGCTTAGCAGGCACGTGACCAGCACAGAGGCCCAGCGCCCCGCACCTGGCGTTTAATGCTCTGTGGTCAGTGTCTTGAAATTCTCACTAATTTCCTCCTTGAACTCGTAAGTGAAGTCTGACGGGACAGTGAAGCATGGGCTGGGGACTCGAGCCTCTGCCTCACCCCATGAGCGATCACCCCCACCACCACCCCGGGCTGGGGTCTCAGCCCCCTCCCCATCCCTGCCAATCACATCCTGCTGCCCTTTGCACCACCAGGGGTGCAGGTGTGGGGAGGATCCTTGGGGAGGATCCTTGTTGGGCAAGCAGCAAGGTGGCCCTTGCATCTGTGAAGGTCTGCACTTGCCCTGCCAGTGTCCCCAAGGGAGCATGGCATTAAATAGGAAGTAAAAATATCATGACAGGCTGAGAGACACCTCAGGAGAGAGAAAAATGCTTTTCTTCTGCTTTCTGAACAAGAGGCCACGCATTTGCATTTCTCCAGGCCCCACGCTCTGCATCTGGCCCTGGTGTCATGTCCTTACAC
>NW_007887588.1:0-540 GCF_000696425.1 Galeopterus variegatus
TATTAAATTAGGATTCTACAATTCAACATTCACTAGAATTTCTAATGAAATATAGCACTGAGTTGAAATTAAAAAATAAAGTTAGTAGTAAATGATGCTTTTATATTTTTTCCCAAAACTTCCTCAATTACAGTGGCTATATTTAATGAATTAAACTTGAATAAAGCAGGAAAGATAAAATTAGATCCACAAACTCACCTCCTACTAGAAGTATTCATTGAGGGAAACTCATGTTTTCCTGGTGGGTGTCATTCAGTTGGAGAGGGGATAGAAGATTTCATTTGGAGAAATGTCAAGAAAGCAAAAGATCTCTCCCTGACCTCCTTCCTCCAATGAAAACATGATGTAGCTTCACTGCAAAGTGAAGTTTCTCCTAAAACTAAGAATAACACAGACTTTTCAAAAGTTGTCTTTGGAATTGGAATCAGTAAAGCTAAACAAAAATATCATAAACACACGTAATCTTTGTCCACTTCCCCAGCCTGTTCCAATTTCTGATGAATGATCCATTCAGAACCATTTTTCATATAAATTCAAGAG
>NW_007887589.1:0-540 GCF_000696425.1 Galeopterus variegatus
CGGGCAAGCGAAAAATGATTTCAATGGTTAAAAGCAGCCAGTGAAGCAGGCAAAATTGGGGGTGGTTGTCATGCTGGGGGGAAGTGCCAAGTGGGCGGTGTGTTATCTTCATGGATGAGTGCAATGTGGAGCTATGAGCAGGAAGAGGATACTAGTCAAGAGAGTGCAAGTTCTTTAATGTAATGTCATATTGTGAGCATCCTCCTTTGGGAAATCAGGAAACAGGGCTGTTGAAACATTTTAGATTTAATATTAATGTTCCATGGATTCACAGGAGTTTATATCATATCAATGCCCTTGTTTATCTGAAGGAGCTATGACATTCCTTGCAACAGGCTTTAAATTTGTAACATTGTGTCTCTTCAGTATTTTTCTCATGAAACATATTAACATGAATCCTTAACTTGATTTCTTACTATGAAGCATGCAAAGAGATTTTACGGCACTATCCTGCCAATTATCAAGAGAATGACACATTTATTTACTCTGAATAATGATCATTCTTGAGAATTACATCCCTGGGATTCTTATTGTTGCAAT
>NW_007887590.1:0-540 GCF_000696425.1 Galeopterus variegatus
TTTAAGATTGCCTGTCTCTTATATGGTTATTCTATACATTATCATCTCATTAAGTTTGTCCTTTAGTCTTCATACTAAGGATGTAAGCGGTTTATTCAACACCCTTACAATGCTGGAGTATTCTGAGATTGTCTGTGAACTTACTTTACTAATGAGTTATGTGCCTTCAAATGTTATCTTGCTGTTCCTTAGCATTGTCTTCTTTAAGATTGAAGAACTACCTGTAGCATTTCTTATAAGGCAGGTCTAGTGTTGATAAATTCCCTTAGCTTCTGTTAGTCTGGGGCAGACTTTATCTCTCCTTCATATTTGAAGGTTAGTTTTGCTGGATATAGAATTCTTGGTTGGCAGTCTTCTTCTCTCAGCACTCTCAATATATCATCCCATTCTCTTCTGGCCTGTAGGGTTTCTACTCACAAATCCACTCAGCACATTTTACTGTTTTCTTGTGTAACTCTCAACATCCTGAAGGTATACATGTGGTCATGACAGCAGTCAAAGAACATTATTTATCTGTCCCAATTCACTGTAGAGAAAAAC
>NW_007887591.1:0-540 GCF_000696425.1 Galeopterus variegatus
GGGAAGGTTCCCTGGGAGTGGGTGGGAGGATGGGAGCATAGAGACTGGCTGTGGTCTGCTGATGAGGAAAGGACCCCCAGAGGGGACGGGGGGCTTTCGCTTGGAGCCTGAGGGGAGAGGGCAGCAAAGAGACAGAGGAGGCTCAGCAACAGGAATGATTCAGTGAGCTGGAAATGGAAAGGGGAAGGAGAATCTCAGTTGCTCTTTGTTTTTGAAGTTATTCATCACTGAACACTGAATTTTGAAAGCTGATGATAATAACAATTTACATCACGGAGAAAATCAAGAAAAGCAAAAAGAATCAGGGGCACTAACCTTTGCACTTACAGACCTCAGAAATTGACAGAAGAATACCGGGATGTGGGCATCCTGAGAACGCTCCTTAACTCTTCTACAGGTATCTGCAGCCTGTCTTAGGCACTGGGGTACAGCAAAGACCACACAAGGCCCTGCCCTCACGGAGCTCACGCTCCACAGGAGAGGAAGACAAAGAGATCTACAAGGTGAGGTCAGGTGTTGTATTAGGCCATTTCTGTTGCT
>NW_007887592.1:0-540 GCF_000696425.1 Galeopterus variegatus
AGCTTTGTTATGGAACAAACCCACTTCTCTTATTTGTGAAGTGGGGACTGGTAACAGGTCCACCCAGCCCACAAGTTGTTCGGAGGATCCTGTGGCCTGATGGAAATAAAAACACCTGTAAATGGTAAGCCACTACTCAGTGGGATATAAGCTACTAATAAAATGGGACGTGAGCTGGCATCAAGCACACGCTCAACATTTTATGTGCTTTATCTGAATGTCTTTCAATTAATCTTGTCGTCACTAGCCTGTGGGGCAAGTCTATTACTTGACCACTTTACAGCTGATGAAGCGCAGAGGTCCTATGACTGGCCCGCCCCACGGTTGCTAGCGAAAGACAGACCCTGATTGCAAAGCCCTTGTTCATTCATTTCTCGTTTCAACAACTATTCGGTGAGTGTTTGCTGCATTCAGGCAGAATGTGGGGCATGAGGTGGCGGCAGCAGCAGCTGGGAGACACCCGTTTCTTGTCCTCACCCCACTCACAGTGCATTGGAAACACAAGCATAGGAGAAATTATTATTCACAGAGCATTTATGA
>NW_007887593.1:0-540 GCF_000696425.1 Galeopterus variegatus
GCTGAAGAGAAATTTTTCATGAAAGGAATGAAAGTTTCCTGATGCAGCAAACTTCACTGCTGTATTATTTTAAGAAAATGCCATGGCCACTCCAACCTTTAGCACCACCACCTTGATCAGTCAACAGCCATCAACATTAAGGCAAGACTATCAGCAAAAGTTTATAAGTTGCTGAAGGCTCAGAAGATCATTAGCATTTTTTAGCAATAAAGTATTTTTTAACTAAAGCATGTATATATATATTTTTTAAAATACACAACGATCCCGGAAGAGAAAAGCGCCATGTTTTAGGGAGTGCCTCCTTTGGGATCTTCTATGGGGCCTTACATCCCCCAACATTCGTAACCAGCCCAGCAATGACCACCAAGCTGCCTCTGTCTGAAAATCACAGCCCACCGAAGAAGGGTCATCAGTAGTTCCCAGTCCTCTCTGTTACACTGAGAATCTCTCATGTGGAAGAAACGAAAAAGAAAGAAACCAGAGTTTGTCTGCTCACGGTGAGAAACATTGTAGGGCGGACAAACAAGTGACAGCAGGTTC
>NW_007887594.1:0-540 GCF_000696425.1 Galeopterus variegatus
AATACAAAAGATCAACGAATCAAAAAATTGGTTTTTTGAAAAGATAAATAAAATCGACAAAACATTAGCATGGCTAACAAAAAAAAAGAAGAGAGAAGATTCAAAAAAAAATTAGAAATGAAAAAGGTGATATTACAACTGATTCATCTGAAATACAAGGAATCATTAGAGACTACTATAAACAACTATACGCCAACAAGTTTGAAAATCTGGAGGAAATAGATAAATTTCTGGACACACACAAGCTCCCAAAACTGAGCCATGAAGACATAGAAAATCTGAACAGAGCAATAACAATAAAGGAGATTGAAGCTGTTATCAGAAAGCTTCCAACAAATAAAAGCCCAGGACCAGATGGATTCAGAGCAGAATTTTACCAAACATTCAAAGAGGAATTGACACCGATTCTTTACAAACTATTTCAAAAGATTGAAACAGACGCAAATCTCCCAAACTCATTCTATGAAGCAAACATCGCCATGATACCAAAACCAGGTAAAGATATAACCAAAAAAGAAAACTACAGGCCAATATCCTTGA
>NW_007887595.1:0-540 GCF_000696425.1 Galeopterus variegatus
TTTGTCCAGGCTTATCCATGTTGTTGCAAGTAGAAGTATTTCATTCTTTTTTATGGCAGAGTAGTATTCCATGGTGTGTGTGTGTATACACACACACAACAGTTACCTTATACAATCGTCCATCAATGGACATTTAGGTTGGTTCCATGTCTTGGCTTTTGTAAACAGAGCTGCGATGAACACGGGAGTGCAGGTATCCCTTCAAGATGATGATTTCCATTCCTTTGGGTATATACCCAGAAGTGGGATTGCTAGATCATATGGAAGATCAATCTGTAGTTGTTTGAGAAACCTCCATACTGTTTTCCATAGTGGTTGAACTAATTTACAGTCCCACAAACAGTGCAGTAGTGTTGCCTTTTCTCCACATCCTCACCAGCATTTGCTATTCACCGTCTTTTTTATTATAGCCAGTCAAGTTGGGGTGAGGTGGTATCTCAACGTAGTTTTAATTTGCATTTCCCTGATGAGTAGTGATATTGAGCATTTTTCATGTACCTGTTGGCCATTTGTATGTCTTCCTTTGAAAAATGTCTATTC
>NW_007887596.1:0-540 GCF_000696425.1 Galeopterus variegatus
GGATTCAAACAGCAGTAGAGAAGTCACTATGGATATTCCAAGCAAAATTTTTTTAAATACAAGGAATTAGGTTCTACACAACAATCTTACAGAGCACGAGGTGTGCAAGTAAGGAAAGCTGATCCTAGACACAGGGCAAACTCTAGTGCTCCCCCAGCAGCCAGAGCACACCTGCCACTGAAGGTGTGGGCTCCTCAGTCCTGTCTGGGCAGCCCAGGGGTGGTGGTGCTGGTGCTCTTAGCTGCCTGTAGAACCTTACCACGTGACTCTCCAATCCTCACCTCTGTCCCCGTGTCTGGCTGCAGGTGCTGATGGAAAGAACTGAGTCCTCCTCTTTTGATTTTCAAATCCCGTGGAGGGCACCTCATTGAGCAACTCTACAGAAAACCAAAGAAGGGAAAGTGGTTTTGAGAAATGTGCTTCCACAAATTATGCTAAGGTTGGGGAATTGACAGCTGACTTCCCAACATGGTCATTAACTCCTCAAATCTTAGAATTTTTTTCAATTAGCAGATTGAACTAAAATACACTCAGATGTGC
>NW_007887597.1:0-540 GCF_000696425.1 Galeopterus variegatus
TCATGGAAGGAGACGTTACCAATCACCTGCTTTGTCACCTTGGGCAAGTGATTCAGTTCCTCTGAGCTTCAGTTTCCCCATCAGGTAAAAATGGAGCTAATAGTACCTCTTCCCAGGGCTCCCATGAGACCCTGTGTGAGGGTGCATTGCTGACAGCAGATGCTCAGCAACTTTGGTTTCTAAGCATTTTTAATGCTTCCTTTTGCTAGCCTTCTCCTCTGAATCCAAACTCCACCACCCCGGGCCATACCCAGCCCCAGAAGCCCCAGCACCCACCTGCCCATGTCCCCCTTTACCCCCACACCCCATACAGTCTTGCTCTTTGTGATTATTATACTCACGTACTTCCCAGAGGGTCCTTTCCTGCAAACCCTGGACAACTTAGACCTGCGCTTTCCCAGCACAGATACTCCTTCCAAGAGGACATCCCTCCTCTTCTGAGCCCTCCAACTGATGCGGGCATGGTGGGAGCTGACCAGCACCACTAGGCTGTGGAAAGCTTTGTTTTCTGGAGCCCATGAGGGGCTGCACAGCCTGCCC
>NW_007887598.1:0-540 GCF_000696425.1 Galeopterus variegatus
AACCATTAAGAGAACTGAAGCCCTGACTCTGTATTCTTTATTTTCAAATGACGTGAGGCCCCGTAAAGGTGGATTCAGCAATAGCTTTAAAGAAACCTAGGCACAGTATAGATGTTGATACATTTAATTAGTAGAGCCAGCTAAAATGTATACTGGCTATATACAAAAATTTCAGGTAGGTGTAATTTATTTTTGGCATCTACTCTTTGTTTCCTTTCCTCTTTTTAGCACTCTCCTTTTGTTAAGTCTCTACTCTGTAACATTTTTTCTTCTTCTTTTTCAGGACCTTGCTCTGCCAGGGCCTGGGTTGGAGAGAATTGTGTAGAGTGGGCTATTCCATAATTATAAATATACGTTATTCCTCGGCAGATATCATGCTTCCATTATAACAAGTAACGAAAATACTTTAATTTTGAACAGTAATAGTAAGGGTCTAACATCGCGTTTCTATAAAATGAAAGTGATACTGGAGAAGAGGATCTAAGGAGGTCAGATTGCCAACCTCAACCCACCCTGTCCTTTACCAATGTTCTTGATTAT
>NW_007887599.1:0-540 GCF_000696425.1 Galeopterus variegatus
AAATGAGAATGAACAAATTTTCATTACAAATATTTAAGCTCCACTTGCGAGATAGAAAAAGTTTGCTGTATTTGGCATATAGCAATAATTTCTGGCATTGACACTGCTTTACTGATTTAATATTTATGCTCTTTCTACTTAATTTAATTTTATACTCTAAGAGTCATTGTAAATTAATTCATATTCTCATCTTGTGAACTCTGGCATATTAGAATGAGCCCTTACTAGTTTTATTTGCATAAATAGAAATGATTAAGACGACTGTGATCCCATAGTTGGATGCTGGGATGCCAGACTTAAGGCTCTAAAAAAATGATGACTTAAAAAGTACCCCGACATCCATTTACAGACTTCTTCATATGGAATATGAGGTTAGTTTACTAAATTGTTGGAGAAAGTTGGGCTGTCTGTAAGACATTAAAAATTAGTGTCAGGGAAGGAATGGGAAGGCATTTCAGTATGATAACTGGAAGTCCTACTCCTATTCCTCTATCTCGACCTTCAGAGAACTTGTGTCAAGTTCCTGAAGGAAAAAAAAAA
>NW_007887600.1:0-540 GCF_000696425.1 Galeopterus variegatus
TTTTTAATTACAGTGGAATGAAACTGGAAGTCAATAACAGAAGGAAAACTGGAAAATTGCAAATAGGTAGAAATTGAACAACTCACTCTTAGACAAACAATGAGTGAAAAAAGAAATGATACACAAAATTATAAAGAAAATAAAAACACAATATACTAAAACATACAGGATACAGCCAAAAACAATGCTAAGAGAGAAATTTATAGTTGTACCATTAATAAAGATTAGAGCAGAGATAAACAACATGGACAATAGATGAATAATATTAAAAAAAAATCAGTGAAACCAAGTGTTGTTTCTTTGAAAAAAATCAACAAAAAAATGACAAACCTTTAGCTGTGGTGACTAAGGAAATAAAGAGAGAAGACTCAAATAACTAAATTCAGAAATAAAGGTGAGGACATTATTACTGATTTTACAGAAGTAAAAAGGGATTATGTGTGTACTATGAACAACTGTATACCAACAGATTGGATAACCTAGATGTAATGGACAAATTCCTAGAAGCACCAACCTATTGTGACTGAATCATGAAGAAAT
>NW_007887601.1:0-540 GCF_000696425.1 Galeopterus variegatus
CCATTTCACCTAAGTTTACAAATATATTGTTATAAAGTCATCTGTACTAATCTCATACTTTTAAATATTTGCTGCATATTTAGTTTCATCCTCTTTTTTATTCCTAACACCATGCATTTGGGCTTGCTTTCTCTTTCTTTTTTTACTTGCTCAGTCTTGCCCAACGTTTATAATTTTTTTCAGTCTTAGCAAAGAACCAACTTCTGCCTTTGATGACACGGTTATATTGTCCCCACTAACTTCTGCTCTTACCTTTATTGTTTCATTACTTACATTTTCTTTGCTTTTGTCCTGAGATTTATTTTTGCCTTTCTTTTATTTCAGTACGCATTTAAAGCTATAAGTTTCCCTAAAAAGCACTTTAGTTGCTTCTTAAAGATTTGATAAATGTCATTTTAACCATCATTAATCTTCAATTGTGAGTTCTCATTTGGGGCCTGCTCAGGCTCCAGACATTTTTTTCTCCTGTGTTCAGCATTTGGGCCATTAAAATCCAGTCTCTAAAGTCTCTGTGATACTTTGGAGAAACATCTCCAAAGA
>NW_007887602.1:0-540 GCF_000696425.1 Galeopterus variegatus
GCCCTGTTGGCGCGCTCAACTTTTCCTGAGGCCTGGGGCCGGTAAGGACAGTGTAAATGCCGAGGGAGGGAGAGAGCTTGAGATAAATTTTGTATTATTTGAGCAGTGAACTCTGGGCTGTTGTCCGTTTGTATGGAAGAGGGCATTCCGAATCTTGGGGTAATCTGGGAGAGGTTGTTATGGGAACGCAGTGGCAGAAGAAGGGTTGGTGATATCCCAAATAATGTTGTTGACAGGATGAATTAAGGAGGGGTAAGGTGTGTCTTTGTCGTCCTCAGAAATGAGGGCTAAAAGGAATGAGGCTACAGAGGAGGAGGAGGGGGATACAGAGATGGAAAGATGTAATTGGGTGAGAATATCTCTTCCCAATAGAGGAACGGGACATTGGGGCATGACTAAGAAGGAATGAGAGAAAGAGGATGGGACGCCCTGGATGTGACAGGTTAATGGAGGTGTTTTATGGGGAAAAATTTGCTTTTCTCCTACCCCAACTATAGGAGAACTACTGGGTGTAGTTGGTCCCTTAAATTCCTTTAAGAC
>NW_007887603.1:0-540 GCF_000696425.1 Galeopterus variegatus
TGCCATACCCCAGGATGCCACTGCAGCCTGTGCAACCTGTCCCTGGAGTTAAAACAATGCCCTCCAGAGAGCAGAGGGGAGATAGCTGATCAAGCCTGTAAGCCCCAGCACAGTGCTGATAGCAGAGTGGGGCCAAGTGAGAAATAAAAGTTCGGCTTTCTCCAGGAGATTGTCACACATGTCTGGCTGATATAAATCTGCAAATTATAGGGCCGGCCTGTGGCTCACTTGGGAGAGTGTGGTGCTGATAACACCAAGGTCACAGGTTTGGATCTCTTTGTAGGGATGGCTGGTTAGCTCTCTTGTGAGAGTGTGTTGCTGACAACACCAAGTCAAAGGTTAAGATCCCCTTACCAGTCATCTTCAAAAAACAAACAAACAAACAAACAAACAAACAAACAAACAAATAAATCTGCAAATTATGTCTTTCTTTTATTCTCTTTTTATGCATCTTCTTTAACTTTGGGTGTTCTTATGCATGTGAATCAGCTAAACAGATTTTAAAGATCCCTTTATACTAAAGTATGAAATGACTTCTCA
>NW_007887604.1:0-540 GCF_000696425.1 Galeopterus variegatus
ATATGCAACCACAGATGCTGCCACAGGCATCACGTGGCTCCCTCATGGTGGCTAGGAGGCAAACACACCTCTCGTTTCCCTCTGACCACTGGGCTTTGTCTTTTCTCTTTCCTGCCTAAATTACCAAGCTGTCAGATCTAAAGGGACTGTCCCCCTCATTTAAAAAATAGTAAAACAAATTGCTTTTTAATTTTTCAAACTTTTAGAAGCATTTTATTTTTTATGCAATACTTCCACATGCTAACTGTAGAAAATTTGGAAAATTCAGAAAAGCATAAATTACCCATAATGCCACAATACTGAGAAAAGCCACTCAACGTTTTGGTTAAATTCTCACTAAACATCGTATATCCACAGCCCTAGAATAATGAAAGTTTGGTTGCAACGTGACTAGAGACTGGCTGCCATCCACTTTCCAGCCCCTACTTCTACTTCAGGACCTTGTAATAATACAAACCTACATTTCATGCAGTTTGGAGTTTTGATCTGTACTCATAACATTATGGGTGCATTTATGCAGTTGAGTTAAAACTACATGTA
>NW_007887605.1:0-540 GCF_000696425.1 Galeopterus variegatus
GGGGAGGAATTGTCCACACACAATCACATGAAGTCAAATATGCACACAGAAACACACAACTACATACGGTACATACGCACACACACACACAAACACAAAGTCACATACACCTAATTCCAGCTACCAAGAATTTATGAAATATTGATGGAGAAGTGTCAAATCCAACTGGCAAAAGTTTGATGGTGTGGAAAATATAAGCATTAAAAGACAGGTGATGTACGTACAGCTCCAAACTTCTAAAAGTTTAAACTCATGTTTTGACTTTTTCTCTAAACTACACATCTTAATAAAACCAATTATTAGACAGTATTAAATAAACAAATGTTTTAAGTATCAGAGAATGCATTTCAATATTAAAAGCAAATACTATTTATTTATTTAGGTGTCTGCAATGGTAAAGGGATGATGAGCTCTTGGCCCACTTGTTAAAAAGTCACTAAGGAGTAAAATGAATGACAGAGAACTGTGAGGTTCAAAAGAATAGAAACTACTTTGAAATAAATCAATACAAATTAGCCACAGCAACTACAAAAACATTGT
>NW_007887607.1:0-540 GCF_000696425.1 Galeopterus variegatus
CATTCACTACGGCATGGTCCTACATCTAATCACCTCTTAAAGGCCCCACCTTTGAATTACCGTTATAGAATTCCCCACCCTTTTAACACTGTCACAGTGGGGGGTCAAGTATTGGGGGACACTCAATCCAAGGTGATTACCATATGATCCAGCAATTCCATTACTGGGTATATACCCAAAGGAATGGAAATCATCATGTCAAACGGATACCTGCACTCCCACATTTATCACAGCTCTATTTGCGATAGCTAAGATATAGAACTAAACAAAATGTACATCGATGAATGACTGGGAAAGGAAAACGTGGTATATATACGCAATGGACTGTTACTCAGCCATGAAAAAGAATGAAATTCTGCCATCCACAGCAACGTGGATGAGCTTGGACGAAATGATATTAAGTGAAATAAATCAGGCACTGAAAGAGAACTACTGCATGTCCTCACCCATAAGTGGGAGCTAAAACTATACATATGTATAGAAGAAGAAGAAGAGGAGGAAGAGGAGGAGGAGGAAGAAAGAAAAAAGAAAGAAAGAATG
>NW_007887608.1:0-540 GCF_000696425.1 Galeopterus variegatus
CTCCCTGAAATCTTAATGTGTTCAACCTACACGCAGATTCAATGGCAAAGAACAGAAGCCTTACTGGGTCAAGTTACGCACAACCTCTGATTAATTATTGGTAGACCACTAGCTATGCTGCCTCAGGGTGACTCAGTCAACAACTATAAACAAAATTACAACAAAAAAATATGCATAGATACCACTGGCCACACCCTGCCAGTATGTGAGAGCACCAGGGAGATAAACCATAAGGAATTTCTCCAGCCAGATAACTAAACACGTAAACATATAAACAAAAAAGCAGCAACAATAACTCCTGGGGAAGGCAGTCGGTATCTACAGTCACTACAATGTAATATCAAACATGTCAAGTTTTAATTAAACATTATAATCCATGCCATCACATAGAAAAGGGTGAACGCAACACAAGAAAATAATTCCATAGCTACTGTTTCCAAAGGGCCTAGATATCAGACTTACTAACACAAATTTTACACTTATAAAAATGTTTAAAAAAATAAAGACTATAGGAAGCCGTATTTAAAGAATTAAAAGGAA
>NW_007887609.1:0-540 GCF_000696425.1 Galeopterus variegatus
TGCCACCCACAGACCACACTGTGAACAGTGCTGTTATGGACAATTGAGCCCTTAAAGGGTGCGAGAGAGATCAGCGTGCACAAGGATTGCTAGGAAAGGTCTCACTGAAGAAGCACTTGCTCAGCTTGGTGACTTTTACTTGTGAGCAGTTGATCTTCATGTGTATAGCTGAGAAGCATTTGGAGACACATCCCTAATTTTCTTTTTCTTCTTTCCCAGAGAATCCAAGTGTGACTGTGATCCAGCTGGCACTGCTGGACCCTGTGATGCAGGCCGCTGTGTCTGCAAGCCAGCTGTCAATGGAGAACGCTGTGATAGGTCTGTGTGAACCACGGCCCTACAGACAGCAGGGAGAGCCCCTTGACAACTAGCATGAGAATTAATCCTCTGACGCAATCATGGAAGAGGGATGCCTAACAAACATTGGTGGCCTTCTTCCTGCTGTCTGTCCTCAAAAACTAGGCTTTCAAAAAAAGTACAATTGAGGGGCCGGCCCGGTGGCGCACTGCTACAGTGCGCCGCTTGGGAAGCGCGGCGGCG
>NW_007887610.1:0-540 GCF_000696425.1 Galeopterus variegatus
AAATGGGATTATATCAAACTAAAAAGCTTCTGCACAGCAAAAGAAACAATCAACAGATTAAGAAGACAACCAACAGAGTGTGAGAAAATATTTGCAAAATATACGTCTGACAAAGGATTAATATCCAGAAATAATAAACTTTTAGGTGATAGGATAACTATTCGGATTAGATCATTATGCAATATATGCACGTATTTAAACAACAAACTGTACTCCATAAACCTGTACAAAGAAAAAGATAAATTAAAGTTAAACAACAACAGCCAAGAAGGTAATGTTTTACACTGTGACTTTAAAGCAGTTATGACATTACTAGGTGACAGAAAGTTTTTAGTTCCATTATAATCTCATGGGACCACCTTTATAATATGGGGTACTTCATTTATTTAGATCAGTTATCTGTTATTTTTACTTTTTAAATCAACTCAAAGTCCAATTATTTTAATTAAAATGCACCCATTTTAGGGTATAGTTATGAATTTTGATAGATTCCTTTTAAAAAATTTATTTAAAATTTTAATTTATTGTCAGCATATTCAG
>NW_007887611.1:0-540 GCF_000696425.1 Galeopterus variegatus
GAGCTCCTTCCCTGGGTGGCGGGAGCACATGCAGTGACGGGGTTGGCCGCGTGCTTGTGACAGACACCTGCCAGGGCCCTGGGCAGGGAAGAGGGTGCTCCTCCTGTGGGCATCCGGAGTGCACAAGCTTTCATGATTAACCTTTTGTTTATCTTAATGAGCAATTCTGATGCTTCTTGCTAAGATGCAAAAGACGTTTTGGGAGCAGACTGTGTCAGCAGAGACTAGGATATGGCTGGTCCTGCAGTGGGGAGAGACACCCTCTCCCACCCTCACATCCCACGTACAGCCCCTTCCAGTCCTTCACCTGCCTCGCCCTGCTTAGGTATGAGCTTCTGGAGGCCGTCTTGGGGCCGCTCTGGCTATGCTGCGCTCCCTGCCCCATGCCTGATTCCCGAGCACCCCGGGATAGAAGTCGCAGGGTGTGTCCATGGATCAGAATAAGAAAATGTACTTCTATTTAGAAACCATAATTTCAGCCTTCTCCTTAAGGCTGAGGATTTTAAACTGGGCTTTAGGGGAGCCACAAACCCACTGAAA
>NW_007887612.1:0-540 GCF_000696425.1 Galeopterus variegatus
TAATTGGAAGCAGTTGTCTTTGGGAGTTGAAAACAGGTCATGTGGGCAGAAGACTGCTGTTCTGGGTAACAAGTCTTGTATAATTCTTTAAAATATTTTCATGTACAACTTTAATAAAAATAAACACTTTTTAAAAAAAGCACGGGACTAGCGTCTGGCTTTTAAAATCTTAGCTCTGCCTCTGCACTCATAAATTTTGAGCATATTACTGAACTTCTTTGACATCTCTTTATCAGTATACTGGGAATAGTATCTACTTCACAGAGTTGTGATGAATGTCAAATTATTATAATATATATGAAGAGTTAATCAAGCATTCTAGTAAACATTAAGGACACAATACGTGTTAGCTCTTATTTTTATTCCTTAAGTTAACTAGAACCAAATTTCTTTGTCATTTGCCAGAGGATTTTCTCATTACAGCATTGTTTGTGATAACAGAGATGCAAGAGGTTTTGGAAGAAAGCTGTATTTCTAGGGTTGCTTCTGGCCTTTATAGAAAACATTAGCCAACCAATGGTTTCTCTAAACTGACTCTTA
>NW_007887613.1:0-540 GCF_000696425.1 Galeopterus variegatus
TTTTTTTTTTTTTTTTTGTCTTTTCTGTGATTGGCAAGGGAATCGCAACCCTTGGTGTGGTGTCGCCGGCACTGAGCTCAGCCCGTGAGCGCACCGGCCATCCCTATATAGGATCCGAACCCACAGCGGAAGCGTCGCTGCGCTCCCCGCCCCACACTCTCCCGAGTGCGCCACAGGCTCGGCCCTATTATTTAGCTTTTTAATCTAATATAAATGGTGTAATTCTCTCAATCCTTGCTTTGTTTGATCACTGCTGTAATACTTCTATAGCCTAAGCTCACTTTAAGTAAGATTCATATTTCTAAACTAATTCATATGTTCTTTCAAAATAATGTATGTGAATGCTGCAAGTAAAATGTAATGGTAAAGGGGAATCACAATTTAAAAAGCGTGCCCCCAAATGAAAAAGAAAATATTTATTAGCCTTTCTTTCCCAACTTGTCAATAAGATAAAATGATGATAAAATGATTTTCTCAACTAGAAGAACTAGCATTTCATATAGCTGGAGGCAGTATAACTTGTGTTTGAGAACAGGGGCT
>NW_007887614.1:0-540 GCF_000696425.1 Galeopterus variegatus
ATTCAAGCCCAAAGCACCAGATTATTTTAGGGAAGAAAAAGTATTTCCATGTGAGAGGTGAGGAAACTAAATCTGAGAGAATTTAAGTATTAACACCTAAATTCATCCAAAAAAAGGTGGAGAAGGAAAAGTGACCCATGTCTCTCTAGCTCTAGAGTTGTTGCTGTTTTCAGTAAAATAACTAAAATGATCCTCCTTTGAAAGATAAAAGGATATGCAAAAGTTTACATAAATTCAAGAGACACCAAGAACTTAATGGAGTAAAAACTGAAAATATTAAAGCCTAACTGGAAAAACAGAATGAACAAGTGCACTAGAAAAAGTATTGATATAGAATTTCAAAATAAAGTAATGACATGTACTTATAAAATTAAAAATTTCAGCCTGAAAATGGGTTTTAAATGCATTTATTTAAACCCAATAAAATATAAACTGGATTTCCATTTCTATTCTCCAAGTCAAGTTTGAGAAATCATAAGTATATAAGAATAACCCATAATAATAATAATATATTAAATATAAAATAAAATAGACAAAGGG
>NW_007887615.1:0-540 GCF_000696425.1 Galeopterus variegatus
ATGTCAGGGGAAGTCTTCTAAAGGCAGGGGATCCTCCTGAGAAAATGTTTTCCTCATTGCTGAAAAGGAAAATCCCTTTTTTACGCATTTTTTTACTCCCTAATTGGAATTCTAGTGTTGTGGTGTGCCGTTTGGAACTGTGGCAACCATACTACAATGAGGCAACAAACACAGGAACCAAAAGACAACATGCTGAAAGTGATGGAACAGAAGGAAGAAATATCCTGGGTCTTTGATGATGTCACTGAACCCCTGCACCAAACCTAGAAGGGCAACCTCTGTACTTGTTAAGCAAATAATAAATGTGGATAGCCCATCATTAGTTAGGTTTTCAGGTAACTGCAGCCAAACACATATTTATCTGATAAATATTCAAATGAATACTGGTAAGGGTCACAGAAAAATGAGATTAGAAGCTTTAAGATAGTAGAAATATAGCTCTATTTTTTTTCTTTTAAAAAACATGGAAATTACAGAGAAAAAAAAACAAGAAGTTAAAACTATATGTGTTCTCCCCAATTCTCCAAAGACAACTATTAA
>NW_007887616.1:0-540 GCF_000696425.1 Galeopterus variegatus
GGTTTTAGAGGCACCTGGAAGGGTAGGTGGAAGGAAGAAAAAGAAATAACCATTAAGCATAGTCTTGATGCCTCAAATCCCATCTGAAAGTCTAAGGATGTCCTTTCAGTCATACGTATTTGAAAATATTTATTTTTCTCTACTAGCCCAAGTTTTGGGATCTTTCTTCCATATTCATGTGGGTGCAATGGTTTTCTGAAAGGAAGATGGCATTACTAGGCCAATTATGTTTAAGTAATTATACGTACTCGTCAAACTATAAAACAGGCATTCCAGGAACTGGAGGTTCTGTCCATGAAATTATACTCTCAAATAGAAGCTTGCACTAAAATGTAAGCCCTGAGGACTGGGATTTTAGTCTACTTTTCTCCCTGCATTATCCCCAGCACCTGCAGTAGTGCCTGGCATGTAGCAGGTGCTCAAGAACTATGTGCTTAATCAATGAGTAAATGAAAACCATAAACCATAAACTGGAAAAGGTTAAATGTGATTGAAAAATTGAATTTCTAATACATAAGGGACACTTGTCAAAATCTCAAC
>NW_007887617.1:0-540 GCF_000696425.1 Galeopterus variegatus
TGAGGAGGACATCAGCCCCTCACAAGTGTGGGCTCTTTCTTACTTCAGTGCTGTCCCAGTTCAGGTCCCCACAGATCAGAGAAGAGACAGGGCTTCAGGTACAAGCCTGGGAGGAGAACCCTGCACTGGCAGGGGAGTGGGAAGGTGAGACAGGGAAGGGGGGAGATGGGTAAAGGGCGGCGCCCTAATGCACTGATGGCCACTGTGGGCTGCTGGGCTCGCTCCCACTGGGCGCCTCTGGGACACTGCAGAACATGAGTAGAATGGACTCCTTGTGGGGCAAGGGAGCTGGGGAGTGTGAACTGCTCAGGACTTCCTGCCTGCCCCATAGCAGGGCCTGAGAGTGCTTGTGCAGTCCAAGAATGCCTGGGCAGAGATACAGGGGCTGCCCCTCTGCAACAGCTGCCTTCCTTCAGGAACAGGTGGGGCCAAGAGTTGGGAAATCTAGGAGCATGAAACAGGAGGTTGTGTGCTGGCAGTGTAAGACTTGTGCACCGTGCACAAATCCCACACGTCGGGATGGCTCACTTCACAAAGACC
>NW_007887618.1:0-540 GCF_000696425.1 Galeopterus variegatus
AAATGAAGGGCAAATAGTATATTTCTCAGACAAACAAAAAGTGCGGGAGTTCACCACCACATGACAACACTTACAAGAAATTCTCAAGGGAGTACTGGGATTGGACCCTGAAAGATAACTACCACTGCCATAATAATCCAAGTGAAATCAAAACCCACCAGTATATGGCCGGCCTGGTGGTGCACTGCTACAGTGCGCCACTTGGGAGCTCGGCCGGCCGAAGGGTTCGGTTCCCACATATAGACCGGTTCCCGCTCACTGACTGAGCGAGGTGCGGGTGCAGTGCTGAGGGTTGCAATCCCGTTGCCAGTCCCGGTCCGGTATGGGCGCGACACTAAGGGTTGCGATCCATTGCCAGACACGAAAAAAAAAAAAAACCACCAGTATAATAAAAATGACAATCATGAAAAGAAAACAGACAAACAAAAACACTAGCTGCAACCTAAGGAAGCAACAAATATAGAAAACAAACAGCAAAACAGAAAGCAAGGAACAAAAGACACCTAAGACAATCAAACAACCAATAAAATGCTAGGAATA
>NW_007887619.1:0-540 GCF_000696425.1 Galeopterus variegatus
CAAGTGTGCTTCAGGTACCTATTTTTCCAATTTCCTGGTGGGGGGAGAGCAAGTCAAACACGCACGCCACCCAGTCACTTTTCAGGAAAAGCATAGAAGGAGCACAGAGACAACAAAACCGACAAGTACAAAACCCATCAGGCATCTTCCAGGAATGTGTGCAGTCAGCTCCTGGGAAGGACTGACGGCTCCCTGAATCCTTGGGCTGGATTTGGTGAGCACTAAAGGAACGGGACTCATGAAGGGTTGGGAGAGGTGTTCTCCAATGGTTGGTCAGTCACCCTAACTTACCTAAGTTTACAGCCCAAAATAAAATTCCACAATGGAAATCGAGCAAGCAGGTCCAGACAGCCGGGATGGCTAGGAGGGAAGCAAAAGTGATCGGTGAGTCGATGAGAGGCGATGAAGTATCACCAACACACAGATGGGGCGAGGGCAAGGGGGCCGCTCCCGAGGCTCCGGGCCGCACTCCGGGCACTGCAGACCCCCGGTGCCCCTCACGGTGAGGCTGACCCCTGGCCCAGCCGCGCCACACTCTCT
>NW_007887620.1:0-540 GCF_000696425.1 Galeopterus variegatus
ACTTCATTATGGTATGTCTGACTTATTTAGTTAGTAAGAAAAATGTTTTATAAAACTATTATAAGAAATAAGCAAATGCTTTTCTTACAATGTCAAGTAAAAATAACTCACAGAATCTTGTACATAAAATATTAACTCAATTATGCAAAAAAATATTAACTCAAATATGATCTATGCATATGCCATACATAGATCATATCAACATGAAAATCATTGAACATCCAAATTAATGAAAATATGCTGAAAAGCCAAGAATTATTCCTATATGTTTATGACTGATGTTTATATAGGTCTTTATATCATTCTGTATTTTCTATATATTTCACAAAAAACCCTATCTTTAAATTCAGAAATGAGTAACAAAAAAAAAAACACTAAAAGATTTTTGACAGAAGAAATATGGATTTTGGAAGAGTGAATCCGTATGTAGAGTTCAATAATTTCACAAGGAGGAGCATAAATTTAATATGATCTTTGTAAGATTTTTTAATGGTTTGAAGCTCACTTCAATAGATCTTTGAAGGTAAAACATTGGAACAG
>NW_007887621.1:0-540 GCF_000696425.1 Galeopterus variegatus
GTCAGGTGGTGAAAACTGCCTTGAAGAATATTATAAAGCAAATGGGTTGAGAGCACAGTCTGTCCTCGAAGGTGGTTAAATGTCGGATATTTCTTTTTCATTTAAGGAGTCATGACATTACGAAGCTGGAAAATATCTTAAACTTCAGACTTAGGGAACCATAAACGTTTTTCTCTAATTATAACATTCAGGATAAGTTAAATTTGAGTATTCTGCTCTCTTGGGTAATCTGATCTCACGCATGTGAAAAACAAAAACAACAACAGAAATCTTTGCACCGTATCAGGACTAGAAGAAAATAAAACATAATATCAAAAATCATCGTCTTTGGGTGATGGAGTTAATATGTGTTTTTATTCTTCACTGTTTTTCTGCATTTCCCAGGATGTCTACAGTGAGCCTATAATGATTTTACAGTGGGAAATAATTTTTACTAAAGACATTAAGGTGTGTGTGATCTCTTTGCAAAATTCAGGTCCCCATGCACCAGCAGATCTTGCTGCTCTTTCATTTTTACTCCACAGCCCAACTTTCTGAATC
>NW_007887622.1:0-540 GCF_000696425.1 Galeopterus variegatus
GTTTTTTCCATATCCAGGTCTGCAGCTTGAGGACGACAAGCCCAGGGCAGAGGATCGTGGATACTGAGAAGTGAAGGTGCGAGAGGAGCTTCCCCACTTCCTGCTTGAATTCTCTCAAGGTGCCCAACACCCCATGGTTTGTGGAGATCAGTGAATTCTGAGTGACACCTGTCTTCCCCAAGGGAGAGCCAGCCTGGGTCCCCAGAGCCCTCACTGGCTGGGCCAGTGGGCTCCTGGCGATGGGACCCCGGGTGGAGGGCTGAGGCCACCTACCTGAGGGGACAGGCCGTTGCTGACCGGGTTCATGTGGCTGGAGGGCGCCGCTGAGTTCATGAAGCTGTCCGAGTAGCTGGAGAAGCTGTGGCGGGCTCCGTAGGCTGAGCTGGTGTCGGCGGCCGCGGCAGCTGCAGCCAGCCCACCCTGGTGCATGGTGGATGGCGGGAGGGGCTGGGGCCGGTGCACCGTGCTGCCCCCATCTGTGGAGAGACCCAAGAGAGGGCCTGGGTGAGTAGCTCCAGGCTGGAGGCTAGAGGAAAGAAC
>NW_007887623.1:0-540 GCF_000696425.1 Galeopterus variegatus
AGCAGCCCTAAGACGTCAAATGTCTACATGGGAAGTAGACTTATCAAAGCATTTTTTTTAAATAAAGCAGATCTTTTGCTAAAAGGGATTTTCCTGAGGAAATAATACCTTTTCATATTGTTATATTCATAACAAAAAGTGTACGTTGATAAGTAGCTATGTAAGAGTATTGTGAAGTACAGAGAAGGGGTATCTAACAGATTGGAGGGAGTGGTGACTTTAACATTTGAGTAGAGTTGGCCAGAGAAATGCAGTAGTGGGGGTGAGGTAGGAGGTAGGTCCTTCTAAGCAGAGGGATAAACATGAGCAGATGTTCAGAGATAAGAAGCAGCATGATATATGGAGGGAGGTGCAAGTAATTGGTGTTTCTGAGCATGAAGGGTATGGAGAGAGTAGTAGCAGTGGAGGCTGGGTTGGGGAAGGCCTGAAATCTCAAATTAAGGAGATTAGGCCTAACGACACAAGCAATGGAAAAACCACTGATGGGCTTAACCATTGGATAGAGACAAGGAGATTTTTGTTTTGGATTGATCACTACAG
>NW_007887624.1:0-540 GCF_000696425.1 Galeopterus variegatus
CACGTCCTTAGCCAGGAGAGTTCCATATGAAGTGATTATAAAGCACCTCTTCCACAGGTGGAACTTATAGCCATTATATTTATTATATATGTATTAGTCTCTTTTCTGTTGCTTATAACAGAAAACATGAAACTGGGTACATTATAAGAAATAGAATTTATTTTTTACAGTTTGGGGCTGGGAAGTCCAAGGTCAAAGGGACACATCTGGTGAGGGCTTTCTTCTTGGTGGGGACTCTAAGGAGTCCTGTGGTGATGTGGGTTATCACGTGGCAAAGGCTGAGCAAGGGCCTCCTTATGAAGACACCAGTCCACACCCATGTTAACTCATAATCCATTAGCCCATTAATCCATGAATGGGTTAATCCATTCATGAGGGCACTGTCCTCACAATCCAATCACCTCTTAAAGGCCTCACCTTTCAAACACCATAGTTGGGTTTCTCACCCTCTTAACACTGTTACAGTGGGGATCAAGCTTCAGCATGAGCTTGGGGGGGGACATTCAAACCATAGAGACATGTTTGAAATATTTGATTTGG
>NW_007887625.1:0-540 GCF_000696425.1 Galeopterus variegatus
GCCAAGGAGGAAAGTGGCATGTCTGGTTTCGGAAATACTGCCCTGAGGAGCTAGGGGATCCCTCAAGATGCATCTAGCTGCTCTTCTCTCCTCTTCCTCCTGATCTCCCCGGCCAGTTTTTCCTGTGCATCCTCCTCAGACCTATTCCCTAAACCTCCACTAAGGTGGTAGCCTGAGGTTAAGCTGACTCTCCCCACCCCCCAGGTGCCAGAGACATTTGAAAAAAGACTCCAGACAAACGCACTTCTCCTGAAGATGCTTGAGCTAGACCCCAAAGTGCTGTGCTTCTCTCAGGTGTTTGTCCTTTAAGGAGAAATCCAGAAGAAGGCGGACATAAAAGGTGGAATTCCAAAATGGTCAGGAGAGAGATTTAGCAAGAGTCCTCCAGGGCCTGAAGACACCTTGCTCAGGCTGGTGGCCAGCCAGGCCTGGGGCCTGATCCTTTGGGTCGTGTCCCTGTTACCCCTGCTACAGTAGTCGACTCTGGACAAACCTCCCCACTGTCGTCTTCACCCCCAGCCCACACCACCAGCCATGACT
>NW_007887626.1:0-540 GCF_000696425.1 Galeopterus variegatus
TCCAGAACTTTTTGTTCTTCCCAAGTGGAAACTCTGTACCCATTACACAATAACACCCCTTTGTCCTCTCCGCAGCACCTGGTAACCTCTATTCTACCCTCTGTCTCTATTAATTTGACTACTCTAGGTACCTCATGTAAGTGTTTGTCCTTTTGTTTCAGAATTTGGCTTCTTTCACTTGGCATAACATCCTCAAGTTTCATCCATTTTGTAGCGTGTGTCAGAATTTCTTTCCTTTTTAAGGCTGAAAAATACTTCATTATATACATACAACTTTTAAGTCCATTTTTTAATCCATTCATCTGTTGTTAGACACTTGAGCTGCTTCCACATTTTGGCTATTGCCAGTAACGTTGCTGTGAATACTGGTGTACAAATATCTGTTCAAGTCCCTGCTTTTAATTCTTTTGGGTAGGACTCAGACATGGAATTGCTGGATCATATGGTAATTCTACGTTTAAATTTTTTTTTTTTTTTTGAGAAACATTGGCTAATTTGAGCACAGGAGTGACATGATCTGATTTGTTTTCTTAAAGGTTC
>NW_007887627.1:0-540 GCF_000696425.1 Galeopterus variegatus
ACTATTGCATATAATTTTCCCTGTAAAATTATATGCAATTAATTTTTTTTTCCTATTTTTTTCCCCCAAGAAAGCATAGTTCTTCAGGAGAGTTACTGAATATGCCACTGAAAGTAGAGAACAATAGAGTTGTGATGAGACACAGATGTTGGGGAGTTGGCTAAATTCACTCTCTAGTAAATGACTTAAGTTCATTAGTCTCTGACAACAAAATTAAAGCTTACTTGTGATTACAGAATATGGTCTTGCTCATAAATAAAAAAATTAGTAAAACCCTGTGAATGTTAACTAAGGAAATGGCAAGTCTAGATATGGAAATAGCAAGTCTAGGCAATAAGCTAAGATCAATTATGGGCTTTCAAATGCTAAGTCTGTGGTTGCTAAATATTGGTGATTTTTGGAGGGGTTGGAGGAGAGAGGAAGTGTTTTTTTCTTCCTCTCAAGCTTCTATAGTTAAAAGCTGCAAGAGCAAAGGGAGGAAGGACTTGCAAACTTGTTGCCCATCTGTCATTCCTGATTGCTTGCTAATTTCTTGCCTTT
>NW_007887628.1:0-540 GCF_000696425.1 Galeopterus variegatus
ACTGGCTGGGAAAAATGAGACCCAAATTCTGGTGTCTCACTGTAAAATTGGTGATGCTGGTAGTGATGTTAGACCCCCTTCAGATCTAAGATTCCAAAAGATGGGCTAGCCACTGGTGAACTTCTTGCTCCAATGTCCAGGTGTGGCATTCATCTGTAGCTTTGTCATTAAGCAATGTTGAACTGTGTTACTGAATCCCTATGCTAGCATTTCTGGAGAATATTCCAGTTAAGTGGCAGTGCCATTTATCAGGGAAAAGATATGGTAAATTGCTTTTATCTACTTAGAGGTTTTTCTTTCGTTCAGATTATTTCCTAAAATGGGTATGCACTTCTCCCTAACTTGGGGAGGGGGATATATAAGAATAGCCTTTTATTTTAATGTTTAATTCCTCCAAATGTAAATATAAACATATTTGTATCCCTGTAAACTTTTTAAAAACCATTCTCTCTACTTCAATAATTTAATTTTCACATGTATTTGGCTGCAACTGCTCCAGACGTGACAAAGTTTTCAGTGCCCTGTTCTCTTACATTTCCC
>NW_007887629.1:0-540 GCF_000696425.1 Galeopterus variegatus
ACGTGGGTACTGTAGAGACCAGGTCCACTATTTTGGGAGTCTGACTTGAGCTCTGAACATTACTGGGGACAGGTTAGAAGGACAGTGAGGACTGACTCTCCTCTGAGATTCCCAAGGGTACCAAGAGAGCTGGAAAGAGACTGGCCTCTAGTAAAACCCCACCTGGAAAGGGGTCCAAAGCCCTGAGGGGACTCCTCGGGGGTAAGGACCTGTCTCCACAACAGCAGCCACAACAGGGGCTGGCCGTGACATGGGCCTGGCCACCCTCCTCCTGGCCATGACACTGCTTCAGGTGGCCACACAGGTGGCAGGTGAGGGCTGAGTAGATGATTCCACTGCCCAGGTCATCCCTGAGGGGGTCTGTGACCTGTTCTGGGGCAAACGGGGGCTTCTGACTGTCCTCCCCCTTTACTGCCAGCTCCAGACTCTCTCACACCTCAAGGTAATTGCTTAGCAGACAAAACGACACGATTGGTTGGCACAGAGGGCCGTGACACCCCAGATGCTGCACTCCTTCCTCTCCTACCCGATACCACAGAC
>NW_007887630.1:0-540 GCF_000696425.1 Galeopterus variegatus
CCTTCATTAAAGGGACATTCCAGACTGGAACTAGGGGACTTGAGTTCTACTCTTATTCTGCTATCGGTTAGCTGTGTGACCCTAGAAAGGTCACTTAACCTCTGAATGGTGATTTCTTCTCATAACAAGAGAACCCTATCCTTCCTATCTCACAGGAATGTTTTGAGGATCTAATGAACCAACACAAGCCAAAGTCTTCTGAAATGTGTAAAGCCCACTGAAATGCAAGAGATTGTTATTACTGTGGTGTGAACTTTTGTCATATCCTTTCCAAGGTGACAGCTCCACAGGAGGGCAGCTTTGCTTTTTGGTGGTTGGGGGTGAGGGGAGGTGGGGGTAGAGGGTGTGGAGAGATGATGGTGGAGAAGGATTAGAGTGGGGACTGGGAAACCAGGAGGATGGGGGCAGGGGAAGAATGAGGTCGAGCGAGTTGTTGAAGGGAATGAAAAGTGAGTGGAATTCACAGTCTCCTAGTGGTTTTTTTTTTTTCCCCTTTTTGTCTATTTTTCGTGACCGGCAACGGATCGCAACCCTCAGTGT
>NW_007887631.1:0-540 GCF_000696425.1 Galeopterus variegatus
TTTTTGAAGTAATTTCATTTTTAGTATTTTTAATAAACAAAATTCTAATTATATTTATCTCAACATAATTTTATTTAAAAATATAAAATTTTAAATATTTTTTCCCAAAGAGATTTTTTGGTGGACCTGTGAGTTACACTAAAGGATGTTTTCAAATTTGCAAACTATTTGGTGTTATTATGCTGAGTTCTAATTTAATTTCATTCTAATCAAAGAATGTAGTGTAGATAATCATTGTTTTAATATGTGCTAATATTTGCTTTATTAACTAATATGGTTAATTTTAAATTGTTTAATTGGCTCTTAAAAATAATGTATATTTTCTAAATTCTTGAGTTTAGGGTCCTACATGTGTTCACCAGAGGAAACCTGCTAGTTTGTTGTTGGGGTGTTCATTTGATATGTCTTCCATCATCAGAGCAGCATTCAAAGTTTGCTCTTGCAGTTCTGCAAAATTTGCTTTACGTATTTTGAGGTTATGTTATCAGGTGCACACAAGTTATAATTATTCTAATTTTTGTCATTTTTAACCAACCACAT
>NW_007887632.1:0-540 GCF_000696425.1 Galeopterus variegatus
AGTTGATACGGAAATTGTGGTATATCTACACAGTGGAATACTACTCAGCTATAAAAAAGAAAGAAATACTGCCATTTGCAACAACATGGATGAACCTTGAGAGAATTATGTTAAGTGAAACAAGTCAGGCACAGTAAGAGAAATACCACATGTTCTCACTTATTGGTGGGAGCTAAAAATAAATAAATAAATTCACACACACACATAAAAAAAACTGGGGGGGGGGAAGAAGACATAAGAACTACAATTTGTTGAAGTGGATATGACAAGCATATAGAAAGGACATTGTTGGGTGGGAGGGGGAGAGAGGGAGGAGGGAGGGAGGTTTTGGTAATGGGCCACAATAATCAACCACATTGTATATCGACAAAATAAAATTAAAAATAAATAAATATATGTATTTCATTGAAATGTTCCAGTGTGTTTAATGCTTTGCCTTTCTTTTGGGAAACAAATCTATTTGGATGTTATAGTTGACATATGCCCGCTTAATTATATCTTCTAAGATAGTGAAATCTTTTCTCTATATATGTTTTTTGA
>NW_007887633.1:0-540 GCF_000696425.1 Galeopterus variegatus
AAGCAATTATTGTGGCAATTTTCTGTACTCCATTTAATAAGTGCCTATGAATTAGAAAAAATACTTATCAAATTTTTAGGTTTGATCTTTTTAGCAGCTTGTTTAAAGATTGTTACAAATTACAGTAATATCAATTTATATTTGTCTTAATCTTTGTTAATTAATTTTTTCTTGCCTTCCAACTTGTATCGTTACTCCCCTAAGGTAGTCTCATTAATGTCATTTTTTGCATTGATACATACCACTGACTGATATCTCTGATTTTGGTTAGGTATCCCTAAAACAGTTTTTTTTTAAGGAAAGAGTAGCCTTCAAGTTAAAAGCTGATATTTACTCCATCTCTGAATTATGGTTACTTATTCAGAACACTAGCTGACGTTTAAGTCAGAAGAACATATTCTATCTAGTCCAAGCAAGTATTTCCTGTGGATCTGAATGACATAGCAATGAAAAATAAAAATGTAAAGTTTCTTCAGTATTTCATGTTAGTGTGTTTTAACTGGTATAGAAGGGACTGTATATTAGATCCAACATGATTTC
>NW_007887634.1:0-540 GCF_000696425.1 Galeopterus variegatus
CCAGAAACATCACCTCCATGTGGGTGGCCCGCCACACCCACCACAATAACCACTGCTTCCACGAGAGGCTAGACACCACAAACACCATGCAGACCGTCTGCCAGCCACTGCAGTGCATTGACATGAGGAAAATCACCAGCAGAGACCAAAGAAAAGAAGAGGATGACTCTCTCCACAAAACCCATTCCAGAGTGACAGAAGAAGCATCTGCTCTATGATAAATTGGGGTACCTGAACACATCTCTCAGCATTGGACAGAACAGCTAAGCAACACATCAACAGAGAAACCGTTACTCTTTCAGAAGGAAAGAAGAAATCGAGGCTAATTAGAGGGGGGGAGAGAGAAAGGGATGTGAGAGATTAGACAAGGAGCATAAAGAATAAGTACAATTCGTAACAATATATATGGTAGTAATATTGATTTTTGAACCCCAAAAATATGTATAACCAAATATGATTTAAATAAAATTTTTAAAGACAGATCATGTAAGTGGAATAAAAACAATCTTTGGCTTTGAAAAGTGTACAGATTTGATAGGA
>NW_007887635.1:0-540 GCF_000696425.1 Galeopterus variegatus
AAAGTGTATTGTATACATCTGCCAAAAACACTCACTGGAGGATGAGCTGTGACGAGCACGTGTAACTCTAAGTAAGCAGGTAGAAGAATGTGCTTCTCACATCTAGCCTGTAGGAATACAGGTTTGCAAGTTCGATGGGGAAGCACATTGGAGCCTATGGTGGCAAAGGCTTGTGAGAATTCTGTTTCAAAATCTCTGTGAAGAACCATCAGAGAAGCTTCCCTGCTTAGAAACCAGCTTAACTCACTGAACAGAAGATGTGGTAGTTAGAAGATAGTTAGAGCTCAAAAGAGTTTGTTTTCGGAAATTAGACAAGAAATTACACTGCAAACAGCATTCAAAATGGCCTGAAAGTGTGTTAAATGTCTCTGCAAAAAACACTCCCTGTAGTTTGAGTTTTAAAAAGAAAGTTTAAATCTAAGGTGGCAGGCACCAGAATGTGCTTCTCACATCGAGCCTGTAGGAAATCAAGTTTCAAATTCCATGGGGAAGCCGTTTGGAGCCTATGTTGGAAACGGCTAGTGAGAATTCTGTTTCAAA
>NW_007887636.1:0-540 GCF_000696425.1 Galeopterus variegatus
GTGCTTGCTGGAGGCTCTATGAAGCATCACTATTTGCCCCAGACACATCCAACATCACTGGCACTGCTGGGGTGGTGGAGCAGCCTGGACTGCAGCCTGCTCTTGCTGCAGAGACTTCTCTTGCTCTGGTCCCCTCTCAAAGCAGGCAGCTTTACATGTTACTCTGTAGACGGGTTGAAGTAGCAACTCAGATATGGCATATATCGCCTCTAAAATAATATCTTGATTTTTGTAATGTGGCATCTTGTAGGTATTGTAACAAAATATTATTTTAAAGTATACAAAATTTGGAAGTATCTTTTTTTAGAAAATACACAATACCGTTGAAATGGTTATATTAAAAAAAACAAAAGTTTCCTTCCAACGCTAAAATTATTTAATTTCATAAATAATTTTGGGGTCCAAGATATTATTTTGAAAATCTATTATTGACAAAGCATACCATTCTATTATATTCTTTATTCTCATAAATATTTAGTAAGTATATTTTAAATAGCATATAAAAGTGATTTAGATCTTGAAGACATGTTTTTTTTTTTT
>NW_007887637.1:0-540 GCF_000696425.1 Galeopterus variegatus
GGAAAAATATACAGGACCTGAAAAAGGAAATGTACAAGGAAATCACTGTCATAAAAAAAAAAAATATATAGCAGAACTTGCCGAACTGAAGAAGTTATTCAGCGAAATAAAAAACAAAATGGAGAGTTTAACCAGCAGGATAACAGAAGTTGAAGAGAGAACCTCTGTACTTGAAGATGGGCTCTTTGGAATAATACAAGCAGACAAGAAAAAAGAAAAAAGTATCTAAGACATTGAAGAAAATCTGAGAGAGATATTAGACAACCTTAAGCACTCAAATATCCAAATCATGGGTATTCCAGAAGGGGAGGAAAAAGGAGAATGTATTGAAAACATATTCAACAAAATAGTGGCAGAAAACTTCCCAGGCATAGGAAAAATCACAGATCTTCAAATCCAGGAAGCTCAACGATCCCCAAATGTACTCAACCCAAAAAGGGCTTCGCTAAGACATTATATTCAAATTGGGAAAACTCAAAGACAAAGAGAGAATCTTGAAAGCTGCAAGAGAGAAGCGACAAATCACCTATAAGGGAGCTC
>NW_007887638.1:0-540 GCF_000696425.1 Galeopterus variegatus
TCATTATTAGTCTTCGTGTGTCTTTACAGGTAAGTTGAATCTCTTGTAGACAGCATAAAGGCGAATCTAACTTTTTAATTCAGTCAGTCAGTCTACTCTTTTTTCAATGAGTTTGAAAGGTATTGTCTTACTCCTGGCATTTTATCAATTTCCATTTGGATGTTTATATATCTTATATTCATTTCTTCCCCTTTTATTGTCTGTCTTTGATGTTTGTTGTCTTTTGAGGTGGTGTGATATAGTTTCTTCCTCTTCCTCTTTTGAATTTTTTTCCTACCAGTAGGTTTTGTTCTTTCTTGTGTATTCATCGTAATGGTTAACCTTTTTTGGATTCCAGATGCAGGACTCCCTTGAGGATTTTTTGTAAGGTTGGTTATGTCTTGGCAAACTGTTTTTTTTTTTTTTCTTGGAAACCCACTATTTGTCCTTCATTTCCGAAGGATTGTTTTGCTGGTTATAGTATCCTTGGATGGTAGTTTTTTTTTCCTTTAGTATTTTGAACATATCATCTCTTTCTCTTCTGGCCCATAGAGCTTCTAC
>NW_007887639.1:0-540 GCF_000696425.1 Galeopterus variegatus
CTCACCTTAGGTCAAGTTGGAGGTGGTGCAGTGCATTCTTTGTAAGCAAATTGGGGGGGGGTGGAGTTAGTGCACCTGTGCAGGCACCGTGACCTTGGCTGGCAACTGCCTCAGGCGTCCACTGTGCGTGTGGCCATGCTCTCCAACTTATGGGTACCAAGGACCTGTTTGCCAGTTACCTAGCTCATAGACTTGCATGTGAGGGTCTAGTGACCCAGCCTGGCATGTGTGGGGTTTGGGGACCCAGCCTGGTGTGTGAGGGGTCTGGGGACCCAGCCTGGCGTGTGAAGGGTTTGTGACCCAGTCTGGACAATGGGCTTGAGGGGTCTGAGCTCCTCCAGACCCAGCCCTAGCTCGATACTAGCCCATTTCCAAACGTTATTAATTGAGCTGGTTTCCTATGTGTTTGTCTTTTTTTTTTAACTGATGAATTAAAGTTGTATATGTATAGTGTACAATATGATGTTTTAAAATACATGTACATTGGGCCGGCCCGTGGCTCACTCGGGAGAGTGCGGTGCTGATAACACCAAGGCCCCG
>NW_007887640.1:0-540 GCF_000696425.1 Galeopterus variegatus
TTCAGTGCTATTACCCGGTAAGCATGTTTTAAAGTATGTGTGTTTGTTTTTTTTTGATCATGGTTTGTTTGCATTTTTTTCCCTAGCAGCTGAATCTTTTTTTTTTAAACAAAATCTCATTTAGGTCCCCAGTCTATTAAACAGATATAAGTAGGGGATCTTTGTGAAAAGGGAGTGGGGATTCTAGAGTCCTAGAATGCAGCTTAACTCTCTCCAATCCACTTCTCCTTTTCCCTACCTTCACCACCCTCATAACCCCAGATGCACTTATGCGGAACGCAGTTTAAGAACTGCTGCCCAGATCAGTATATCAAAGTCACCCCGGAATCATGGAAAGAGTATGCAATTTAAACTCAGAAGAATTTCGGTCACAGCTCTATCACACAGTAGTAACCATGTAACCTTGAGCAGATGAGTCAGTCACCTAACTTCTTTGGGTCTCAGATGAGGCTAGATGATTTTAGTATCCTTTTTACCAAATAACAGTTTATAATTCTAATAAATAACAATTTTACTTTCAAAATCACTAATTTTTCTAAA
>NW_007887641.1:0-540 GCF_000696425.1 Galeopterus variegatus
TTTAGAGGTCATTATATATCCTCTAACCTAAAACCATAATTGTTCCCACAAAGAAGAAAAGCAAAACCAAAACAAAGGAAAAGCAAAAACAAAGGGAACCCCTCCCCAAAACAAAGCTATGAACATAGTTTAAAATAGACTAATTAAATATTAATATTTTGACGAAATTTGATTATAAACTCTTTCTGGTTAATGAATTCCCAGGGAGAAAATGAAATTAAATATTATTTATCTTGAAGTTTAAAATAATAAAATGTTTTACTTAAAGTTCAAGATAAACTTTTCTTGCCTTCTCACCTTCTCACTTAAAAGTCCAAAGACCAAACATTTAAGTTAAATTTAGGTTCAAATCATTCTTCCCTATTTCACTTTCTGTTGAGTTCCAAAGATTCCTTCTCAGAGCATATGTTCTTTCTTCAGCTGTAGCCTGTATTGTGGTGTTTGATTTGGTAATTGGTAAAGTTCCTTCAGAGACTAAGATTATATTGCTTCAGCATTAAGTTTGTAATTTGCCTAATTATATTTTTAACTTAACAAATT
>NW_007887642.1:0-540 GCF_000696425.1 Galeopterus variegatus
TCTGCTGTGAAAATCAAAACCACGATGCTGTGCTGCCTCTTCATTCGTAAAGGCCAGGGAGAAGGCAATGGTTGAAGGGAACTAGCGTTTACAGGGCTCTTACCGTGTGTCCGGCGTTCCATTCGGTGCTCTACCTGGTTATTTAATTTGCACCCCTGCTCCGTGAAATGAAGGGGTTGTCCCCGGTTTTACAGACAAAAGATGGGTTTGCAGTGATTTTTTTTTTTGTCATAGTTCACAAGGCCAGCAGTTCACGAAGGCTGGATTATGATCTAGGTCTGCCAGCTCCTGAAATCCCTTCCTCTGTCCATTAGGAAGCACAGCTTGCAGGAGGAAGGTGCTCTGAGCTGCCACCTTGCAGGAGGGCGAGAGAACCCCGCAGCTGTGGTGCTGTCCCCTCGCCAGGTTTTGTGTGCGCAGCACGCCTTCCCCGACACACATGCTTATTTCCTTTTTTTGGCACAGTTAGATATGAAGATAGATATAAACCATAATGTTTTGAAAACTTTGTACATATGACCACCTTCACTAATTATTACC
>NW_007887643.1:0-540 GCF_000696425.1 Galeopterus variegatus
GCTGCCCTGCAGTCTATGTGTCCATCACTGGCTGAAGCTCAGCTCACATTAAGGATTTTGATCCAGATCTGCCTCCTGCAAGCAGGAAGCAAGGCCTGTGCCAGGAAGTAACCTGGTTGGGGTTGCGGGCCTGTCAAAGCCCAGGGTGGGGACAGTCAGCCCTGGGGGCCAGCAGAGGAGTCTGTCCAGGCTCTGAGGACACCAGGCGAGTTGCTGCACTCGGAGGCCTCAGAGGCCTAGGGTGGGCACTGAACCCAAGGACTCTCTGGAGGGCATGCTGTCTTCAGGGCCGCCGTGGCTTCCCAGCCCCTCCTCAGCGTCCTCTGTGCAGTGGGCCACCCGGTCAGTCTGCTCGGGCTGCTATGCACGGACAGCTCACACTACAGGCATTCGAGGCTGAGAGTCCCTTCCGAGGCCTCCCTCCCCGGCATGGCGACGGCCGACTTCCCTGTCTTCACACGCCTTCCTCCTGCACATGTCTCTCCATGTCGAATTTCCACGCTTTGTAAGGATGCCAGTCATATGAGGGCCCACCCTAGT
>NW_007887644.1:0-540 GCF_000696425.1 Galeopterus variegatus
GTGGCAGCCTAAGACAGCATCGGGAGGAAGTGGGGGGGGTGTCTGCGGGAACCTTGCCTAAGCCCTTATTGGCCAAATACGTGCTTCTGCACTTGTGAACAGTGCGTGCTTGCAATAGCTACGCATTTAGACAGGATCCATGCCCTTGACCTTTAAGCTGATTGGATTATGTTAAAACCTCACCTCCCTATCTGCCTATAAAACAAGTGCTTGTGTGATAATAAATGGCCCTGCCTCGACAGAACCCCCGCCGCATCTGAGTGTCCTTTAACTGAGCTGTTTGGGGGGCCGGCGGTGTGCTCACCTCTCTTCATGGCTCTCTTCCCCTGTTTCCTTCCAAAGGGGGACAGGAGGGAAAGAGTAATCTGGGCCGTTCGCTTGCCCACTAGAAGGAACGAAGGTAGGGCTATACGGGTCGGCCGGCGGCGGACCCGACAATAAAAAGAAATGAAATCTCAACATATGCTATAACAAGGAATGGTGAGGACATTATGCAAAGCGAAATAAGCCACTCACGAAATCACAAGAATTGTATGGTCC
>NW_007887645.1:0-540 GCF_000696425.1 Galeopterus variegatus
TTAAGGTACAGAAAGTAGGGCTGGAACAGAGTGAATGAGGGAGAGAGTCCCTAAGACAAAGCCATAGAGTAAGAAAGGAGCCAGGTAATCCAGGTCAGTGCCAATCCTTGAACTGACCCGTGGTGAGATAAATACAGAAATTGAAAATAAGTACTTAAAACCTTTTAAATGATTTGACAGAGTGGTTTTATATCTATTCAATCTATTAAAAAATTGGAATTATATTTTGATGTCATTTTTTTGGTTTCATTTTTCCAGTAATTCATTTTTATTATATCTTATAAAAGTATCCATCAGAGAGGTATTCAGAAAAAAATAGACAGTTCGAGAAGAATTGCTGCGGGGGCTTTATAGGCCCCAGTAACGAGTTAGATTTTCTTCAAAAAAAAAAAAAAAAAAGTCATCATTGAAAGTTTTAAGTTTTAAGGGTCACTTGAATTGATTTATCTTTTAAAAAGATGACTATGGGGCTAGTGTGGCTAGCACAGATGTCAAAAAGTGAACTCTCTTGGCAGATGAGGGATATATTCCCTAGGCATT
>NW_007887646.1:0-540 GCF_000696425.1 Galeopterus variegatus
TAGTTGATAAAATGAAAGAGATTGTTACAATGAGAGTTTGAAGCGAGATGGTAGAGTTGACGGAACTTGACAACAAATTGACAAAGAAGGAAGAGAAGTCAAGAATGTACAATCGTATTTCAAAAAGGGAAGAGCGAGGATCAGCAACGTTGCCTGGAAAAAAAGTGGTGCCATTAACAGAAATAAGGCACAGGAAACGCAAAGCAAGTGAAAGGGGAAAGACAATGACACCTGCTATGTCCCAAGCTTGAGGCACCTCTCACGTATGAGAGTGATGTCTGTCTGCCGCAAGGAATATTTCAACTCGGACAGAATTGTTTCTCCACTAGTTTATTTCCTGTAGCTATACTTCATTTAATACAATGTACACTATTCTAAATCAGTATGTGCACATATTTTTAAATAGCAGTTGACTTATACTGCTCTAAATAAATACTTTGGATATTACGACTCCAGAAAACAGTTCCATGTTGCTGCTCGTTGAGTGAAGAAAATCCGCCGGCATTGCCTGAGCCCCGCTCCCGAGAAGGGCGCCGCTTC
>NW_007887647.1:0-540 GCF_000696425.1 Galeopterus variegatus
TGGAAGCACAGGGCAAGTTTCACAAATGGTGAGTAGTTTCATGTGGCTAGTATATGAGATTGACAGAGAAATCTAAAAGGAGATAAAATGAAAAGGTGAAATGAGCCAAACGTTTAGAAGAATGAGTATCATGGTATAGGAGAAAACTTCCTCTGGAAAGAATTAAGTAGAATAGAAACACGGCTGTCAATAGCAGGTCCTCAGCTCTTCCATCCCCTCTGCCCAGGAATTACGATAAATGGTTGGAAGACAGGCACACTCGGGCAGGGTATCTTAGAAGAATACCAACACTAGATTTTGTGCTTGGGCAAGGATAAAGTGAGAATAAACAAATGAGAAATAGCGTGCCTGAATGCCCTAATGGTGTGTTTGCACGGACGCGCCTGTTGACCTTGATTTATATTTAAATGTCCAGTTCAAGCCTCAAAATTTACTTTATATGTCCTCTACTCATCTTCTAGAATACCCTAAAGTTTTTATTTTAACTGTAAAAAGCTATCCGGTATGTGTATGTGGTACCTCCCTCCTCCCTTAATTCCT
>NW_007887648.1:0-540 GCF_000696425.1 Galeopterus variegatus
CAGCACTTTCAGAATTCTCTCCTGTAATAGACTCTGCATGCGGGGACAGCTTGGAAAGCTCTAAATTCAGTTTACAGATTTCTTGTCTAACTCTAGAAAGGCACAGCAAACCACTCAGAGGACTAAAGAGGACAGTAAGCCCACAGGTCTTTTTCTTAATTTCTTTGGGGCATGCTTCATTATGAATTTTGGGTTGGACGGTTTGTGAGCTTGGTTATTAAAGCCACTTCTTGAGCTTCTTGTGTTAGCAGAAGACCTGGGAGCTGTAGAGACCTTGGGCCCACATGGCCGTGGTCTGGAGTACAGCCTGACTGTTGCTACAATTGAGATTCTGGTTTCTAGCTCAAAGAAATACTATGCCAGGAGCAACTGAAAATAATGATAAGCAGGCCAGTCACTGGTCTCTGTGCTGTTGAATTATGTTAACAAAACTTTCTGCAGCTGAATATAGTTTCCATAATCTTGTTTCTTTTTTTAACAAAATCTTTGCAATTAAAAATCACAGAATTTCTATTTTCTATCCTTAATTATCTAAATATG
>NW_007887649.1:0-540 GCF_000696425.1 Galeopterus variegatus
TTTCTACGGATATTTTTGAGCTATAAAGGCAGAGCTGAGTAGTTGTGATTGAGACTGTAGGACCCACAAAGCCCAAGTATTCCTTATCTGGCACTGTGAAGTTTTAGAGAATTCAGTGGGATGGTAAATTTGCTTTAGATAATTCAGTGGGATGGTAAGTTTGCTTGACTTTAATATTTATAACATAATAAAGGCTTTATCCATTATCACTTTTGTTAGATCACAGTGGTTGCAGGACGGTCTTATTCCAGTAGACAGTTCTGCCACGTGTTTCAAGTTATAGTCATGACTGTTTCTAAATGTGTATTTACCTTTTCAAAGAAAACTCAGTCCCACTAAAGACTGAAAAGGTTATTTTACAGCAATTTGTCTTAATACTACTGAGCATGCAAATTACTAATTATTTCACTATCATTATTTTTCCTCTTCTTAAACCATGGTATAAAAGAGGGCTGGCCAGTTAGCTCAGTGGGTTGAAGTGCAGTGTTTTAACACCAAGGTCAAGGGTTCAGATCCCCATAGCAGCCAGCTGTCCCCCCC
>NW_007887650.1:0-540 GCF_000696425.1 Galeopterus variegatus
CCATTGTTAAGAATTGAAGTCTGCTTCCCCTCTCCTTGAGTCTGCGCAGGCTTGTGACTTGTTCATATCCAACAGGACATGATGAAAATAATGCTGAGACTTTTGAGGAAAGGAAATAGAAGGTGATATAGCTTCAATCTGCTTCCCTGAGACTCTTGCCCTTGGATCCCTGAGGAGACACCATGTAAGAAATACAGCTACCGTGAGGCCATTGTGTTGTAAGGAAGCCCAAACAGTTCACACAGAGAGAGCATACAGAGACTACATAAAGAGATAAATACATGACCAGCCCTTTGCTCAAGTTCAAAGCATGCAACTACATGAGACCCCAAGCCAGAACTACTCAGCCATGTCTTTCCAGAACTACTGACCAACAGAAACTGAGTTATAATCATAAAGTAATTATTGTTATTTTAAGCCACTAAGTTATATAGTGATTTTTTTTTTAATTCAGCAATGATAAGCGGAACACACTTTTATTCTACTGTTCATTCCTTGAATATGGAAGTTCCAACTTAATTGGTAGCTATTGTGGATTGA
>NW_007887651.1:0-540 GCF_000696425.1 Galeopterus variegatus
GTAACAATATATATGGTAGTAATGTTGATTTGATCAACATATCTCAATGTTGAACCCCCAAAATATGTATTATCAATTTTGATTCAATAAAAATTTATAAATAAATAAATAAAAACTAAAAAAATTTTTAAAAAGCAGCCTGAGGCTTGTGCCAGATGCAGCTGTCCCAGAATCATAAGCCAAATAAACCTCTGTTCTTTAAAAATTCTTTTGGTTCCTTAGTCACACGAGCCACATTTCAGATGCTCAAGAGCTACATGTGGCAATGGCTACATATTGGACCATGCAGAATAGAATATTTACACCATCACAGAATATTTTATTCTACTCTATTGGGCAAGGACCATGTCTTGTTCATTCCTAGAGCCTAGCACTAACTATAATGAGTTTGTAAATGAACAACTATATCAACACATTTACTTTTGGCTGAATGAAAAGGGATTAATCAGTCATCTATGTTTAAACCTACAAAAGAAAACATACAATATGCACAAAACACCTAGCATGAAGGTCATTACATAGCAGGCAATGAATAAAGGG
>NW_007887652.1:0-540 GCF_000696425.1 Galeopterus variegatus
AATGGAATAGTGTTATTTGAAGGTAGAGTCAGATTAGTTTGAAATGTACATTGTAAACTCTAGAACAGTCACTGAAATTTGTTTTTAGTAAACATAATTGATTTGCTAAGAGAAGAGGTAAAATAGAATTATACAAAATTCTCAGTTAAAACCAGAAAAGGCAGAAACAGAAACCTCTGGTAGTGACTAAAACATGGATACAAGCATGGCTTATATTAACCCAAATGTATCAATAATCACTTTAAATGTGATTGCCTAGTTCACCAATTAAATGATAGAGAGATAGTTGGAAGTAAATTAAAAACAAAAACAACAACAACAAAAAAACTGTCAGTTGTCTATAAGAAACCCACTTTAAATATAAAGACTCTTATCAGTTAAAGTAAAGGGATGGAAAAAAGAGATACCATGTTAACACTAATTGAAATAAAGCTGGAGTAACTATTTTTCAGATGAGGCCGACTTCAGAACAGCAAAAATTATCAAAGATAAAGAGAGGCACTGCATAAAGGGATCAATTCTCCAGGAAGACTTAACAAT
>NW_007887653.1:0-540 GCF_000696425.1 Galeopterus variegatus
ATCCATAATTTAGTCCAGGGCCAGCCTTTCCTGGGCCACATTATAGAGGCTGAATTGAGGTAACCGAATCCAAGCTTGATGTCCTTTTTCTAAAGCACTTGGAGATCCTTTTGAAATTCCCAAACCCAGATTCTACCACCTCCTGATTCCCAAATTTGAGAGTGTGAAAGGGTTTTGACAAAACTCTCCAGGTGATTCTGACAACCACTGATTTATAAACCTTTAGAAGGTTTTCCAAGAGTTTGCAGCTGGGGAAGTTCAGTGGCCAATCACAGCGAAAGAGTTTGCAGCTGGGAAAGTTCAGTGGCCAATCACAGTGAGTTAACGCCCGTCATTTTGGAGTCGGGATTCTCAATATAGGCTGCACCCATGGAATTGCCTACGAGTTTGCAAAGTAGCTTCCTTGGTGATGCTGCCATTGCTGGTCCAGCATCACACTTGAAGTAGCAAAGCACAGGCTTCTTAGAAATGCAGCATCCCAGGCCCTATACCAGACCTAGAGAATCAGAGAATCAGAATCTGCATTTTAACAAGCAGTTT
>NW_007887654.1:0-540 GCF_000696425.1 Galeopterus variegatus
GTGGCTGTGGTCTGAGGGTGGCAGTTGCTGCCTATGCTAGACGCCAAAGGTAGGACAGGAACGGACACTGCCACGGGCCCAGAGTATTGCTTGGGACCAGGGAGTGAGGCTTGGAGGTGCATGGGACCCGCCTTGCTCTGCCCTCCAGGGTCCTGGAGGGCCTGCCCAGCTTGGACAGGCAGGGGAAGAGGTCCTTTCAGCTGAGGAGCTGATAGATAGTTCCTGGGCTGTTGCTCGGAGAGCCCGTGTCTTCCCCTCCCTGCACGGACTGCCAAGAGAGGGCCCTTGGGCTGGGCTCACTCTGCTGCTGGCCTATGTCCTCCGACGCTCTTCAGGGAAGCACGGCTGACTGCCTGCTCCATGCCCAATCTCTTCCGTCCAGACTGCTCATTGCACTTTTTATGGCTTGGACCTGGGGGTTTATGGAGCAAGAGAAAGATAGCAGAAGAGCTGAGGAAAGGGCAGACTGGTGGAGGCATGGTGGACGGTTCTCATAACCTCTGGTTAAGCCCAGAGACACTGTGTAAGTTATGGCCCATG
>NW_007887655.1:0-540 GCF_000696425.1 Galeopterus variegatus
GAGGCGGAATCTCAGAAATAAATAAAGAAAGAAAGAACAATTACATATCCTGCAGAAACGCCTTGAAAGGCTCAATAGCCCCATCAAATGTTCACAGAGTGTGAAAACGCCCTGATAGCGAAGGGCAGAAAACACTTCTTACGAGAATTGAATCGGAGCTCCAAGAATCGAGAGAAAATCCCTGCCAAAATGAACAAACACCCAAAAGAGATACCCGAAAATGCAAAAAACCAAGAAAATACACCACCAAAAGTCAAGAAATCTCAAACTCTAGATCCTATAGAACAAGAAGCCCTTGAAATGAATGACAGGGAATTTCGAGTGTTAATCCTAAAGCGAAAATACACCACTAAAAGTCAATAAATCTCAAACTCTAGATCCTGTAGAACAAGAAGCCCTTGAAATAAATGACAGGGAATTTCGAGTGTTAATTCTAAAGAGACTGAACGAGATACAAGAAAACACAGCTAGACAGCATAATGAAACCAGGAAAAACATACAAGACCTGAAAGAGGAAATGTACAAGGAAATCACTGTCAT
>NW_007887656.1:0-540 GCF_000696425.1 Galeopterus variegatus
ATTGGTCTGATGAGTTTACTTAGATCGATGAGCTTGGTGGGATGAGATTACTTAGATTGAAAGGGTTGATATGATGAGTTTCTTTAGATCCATTCGCTTGCTCTGATGGGTTTATTTAGATCGATGAGCTTGGTCTGATGAGTTTACTTAGATTGAACATCTTGGTCTGATGAGTTAACTTAGACCAATGAGCTTGGTCTGATTAGTTTACTTAGATCGATGAGCTTAGTCTGATGAGTTTACTGAGATCGATGAGCTTTGTCAGAAGAGTTTAATTTGATCGATGGGCTTGGCCTGATGAGTTTACGTAGATCGATGAGCTCGGTCTGATGAGTTTACTTTGATCGATGAGCTCAGTCTGATCTGTTTACATAGATCGATGAGCTTGGTCCGATGAGTTTACTTAGGTCGATGAGCTCGGTCTGATAAGCTTACTTAGATCGAATAGCTTTCTCTGATGAGTTTACTTAGATCGAAGTGCTTGGTCTGATGAGTTTAATTAGATCGATGAGCTCGGTCGGATGACTTTACTTAGATCGA
>NW_007887657.1:0-540 GCF_000696425.1 Galeopterus variegatus
CTTGGTCTGCTCTAAATGCTTATTGAATTGAGTTGACTCCAGGACATTCCTCTCTTTCTTAGCCCTTTTCTTTCAACAGAACTAAGTTTCCATTCATTCTTTCATCATACATATGTACTTACTCCATGCACAGTATATACGAGATTTAAAATGTATTAATACAATGTATTACAATGTATCAGTTAAAATATGCATAAAATTTTATAGTTTACAAACTGATATTTTGGGTTTGTAAGTGTAAGTCCCTGCTATACACCGCCTTTGCTGGAACAGAGCAATCTCTTGCGAAGAAGTGTTGTGATCTTAAACTCCAAAGAGCTCTCTTAGCCTTGGAACTGTGGTCATGAGAAAATTAAAAATGCATGTTCTTCCCACTCAGCCCCAAATCACGCACCACTAGCACTTACCACATACGGTTGTTATGGGGAATGAATATATCCATGCGTGTAAAGTGCTTCAAACAGTTCCTGCTGTATGGTGGATGGTATTTTCTATTATTATTATTATTATTATTATTATTATTATTATTATTATTATTAT
>NW_007887658.1:0-540 GCF_000696425.1 Galeopterus variegatus
CCAGGCCTCGGCCATTTCCACCCAACCGCGACCATTTCCGCCTGGCCACGGCTCTTCCCGCCCGGCCTCGGCTCTTTCCGCCCAACCTCGGCTCTTCCCGCCCAACCTCGGCCATTTCCGCCCGGCTCGGCTCTTTCCGCCCAACCTCGGCTCTTCCCGCCCAACCTCGGCCTTTTCCGTCCGGCCTCGGTTCTTCCCGCCTCTCCTCGCCACACTCCGGGCTGCGCTCGGCTCTCTCGGGCCAGGTCCCTGTCGCTGTGGGAGGCGGTTGTACTAATTCTCGTCCCATCTTTACGGTGCGGCAGTGCCACTTCCCCCACATCCTGGGCAAAACCTTATCTTACGAAACCAGAAAGAAAAAGAAATTCCCATTCTGATAAATGAAAAAGGAACCAGTGTTTTACTTCGTATTTTTCCTTTTTTTAAGAGCTACTTTTAATTTCTGTGAATCGTCTGTTCTTAGCATTTCCTCATTTTTCTTTCTTTTTTTTTTTCCTTTTTTTTTTGTCTTTTTTCGTGTCCGGCAACGGATCGCAACCC
>NW_007887659.1:0-540 GCF_000696425.1 Galeopterus variegatus
TTATACACCACAATCAAGTGGGATTCATCCCAGGGATGCAAGGTTGGTTCAACATATGCAATTCAATAAATGTGATACACCATATTAACAAAACCGAACAGAAGGGCCATATGATCATCTCTATAGATGCTGAAAAGGCATTTGACAAAATTCAACAAAGACCCTTTATAAGTTAGGTATAGATGGAAAGTATCTCAACATAATTAAAGCCATATATGATAAACCTACTGCCAGTATCATCCTGAATGAGGAAAAGCTGAAAAAGCTTTTCTTTAAGAACGGGAACTAGACAAGGATGCCCACTCTCACCACTCCTATTCAACATAGTGTTGGAAGTACTAGCCAGAGCAATCAGAGAAGAGAAGGAAATAAAGGACATCCAGATTGGAAAAGATGAAGTCAAACTGTCCCTGTTTGTAGATGACATGATCCTATATATCGAATAGCCTAAAGCCTCTACAAAAAAACTATTGGAGTTCATAAATGATATCAGCACAGTAGCAGGATACAAAATCAACACACAAAAATCAGTAGCATTTC
>NW_007887660.1:0-540 GCF_000696425.1 Galeopterus variegatus
AAGAGTAAGGAAGGTCCTCCCAGCACAGGGGAAAGAAGAGGAGTGAGCATAAATTTACTAGAGGATTGAAATTTTAAACCCGACTGAACTTTATTTGTTACCCAAAGTGACTCAGACTTTTAGAGTTTGTCAAATATGGAGATTAAGGATGGGAAAGGGAACTCACACACCCCCGAGCAGGGAGCATGGACATTTGTGCCTTACTGCATTCACTGTTGAGTAAACCTAGAAAAGAAGTATTATCAGTTCCATTTTACAGATGAAGAAACTGAGTTTGCAGTCACAGAACTGGTGATCGCTGAATGGGTCAGAACCCTGCTCCTGCCTCGCTGCCCTACATCTCCCACCCTCCTCCTTTCCCCACAGCTGCTACGTGGTAACCCTGAGTTACCAAGCAAGCTAAAGCCACTGTCAGTTCAGACTGCTGTAACAAAAGGCCATAGACTGGGTGTCTTATAAACCACAGATGTTTATTTCTCATGGTTCTGGAGGCTAGAAGTCCAAGATCAGGCTGCCAGCAGGGTCGGGTTCTGGTGAGGG
>NW_007887661.1:0-540 GCF_000696425.1 Galeopterus variegatus
TGTTTGGAAATAGGTTCTTTAAAGAGGTAGTCAATTTAAAATGAGGTTATTAGGGTGGGGCCTAATCCAATATGACTGGAGTTCTTATAAGGAAGATAAATTCAGATATGGAGTCAGACACGCACAGTGGGGAGATGACGTGAAAAGACACAGGGAAAACACCATGTGGAGATGCAGGGCTGGAGCTGTGCACCTGCAAGCCGAGGAATGCCTGAGGTGACCAGAAGCTTGAAGCTTCATGGAACGGTTTCTTCTCTAAGAGCCTTCAGAGGGAGCATGGCCCTGCCAATACCTTGATTGCAGATTTCCAGCCTCCAGAGTTGTGAGACAATCCATTTTTGGTGTTTTAAGCCAATCAGCTTGTGTTTTTTGTTACAACAGCCCTGGGAAACTAACATATAGACTTTAGAAGTCAGATGCAAATTGGTGGAAAGGGTTACAGGCTAGAGAAATAAGGGAGCAAAGATAAAGGAATGACAATAACCACAGGGCAAGAAAGGTCCACTGTGTATGTGAATTTTCTTCTTGTGTCCTTTGACC
>NW_007887662.1:0-540 GCF_000696425.1 Galeopterus variegatus
AGCAGAAAAGGGAAAGCGCAAGGGGAGATGCGGGAAAGGTGCTTAACCTGGCTGTGCTGCCAGTAAACTAGCCATGAGGCCTAAAGTGCTTGGTGAGGGCTGCTCCCCACCTCTCCTTCCCCCTGCCAGGCTGTCTGCAGGAGCATTGCCCACCATGCCACACAGGTAGTCCCTGGATTCGAGCTCTGCCTTATCGGGCTTCCCACCACTTCATCTCACATCCCAAAGCAGGGCAGCATTTTGGAGCACACCAGACCCTGTGCAGCTCTGCTTACCCTGGCCCACCCAGTCCCCCAGAGCTCTTCCAGTCCAGGGAAGCTTAAGACAGGGTCTCTGGGGCAGCAGGGGCTTCAGCCAGCCCAGGGGGTAGATTACCTGAGGAAACTCCCTGCAGAGAGAGGCTTAAGCAGAATGCAAGCTTTGTGACTAGAGAACACAGCAGGTCCCCTCTAGTGTTTCGTTACTGCCTTCTAAAAGTGTGACGTGGCTGGAAACTACTGACCTTAAATTCTACAGGATAAAGAAATGTCTCTCTTTACA
>NW_007887663.1:0-540 GCF_000696425.1 Galeopterus variegatus
TATTTTTTTATTTTTAATCTTGGTCTCTCCCTGTGCATGTCTCTCTGTCTCTCTCTTTGCTTTAGTGATGGAAAGTAAGGCTTCAATCTGCAACTGGCATCATCATTACATTTTGCTTGTAAATTATTTATCTTAAATGTGACAAACATTTTCAAGTAAGAGGTATATTTTAAGATGTTCAATTTCAAATAATCAAGTAAATGTCTTAATAATAAGCAAACATGATTGGATTGTATTTATATATGAGAGGTGCATTCTGAGGTTTTATATTCTTTAGGTTTTTCTGTATTTTTCAAAACTTTTTCAAACAACAGCTATTCAAAAACAAAAAGGAAACAATAAAACTACTAAAACAAAATATCATATATGAAAGCACTTGGTAAATTGTAAATCTTTACATAAAGGTAATAATGTATTATAATGTTTCTTGCATGTACCATTAGGGAATATATAAATTACATGTTTCAAATCACATTTCATTTCAGAAATAATGATATATTTTCTTTTTTTTTTTTTTTTTTTTTTTTTTTTTTTTTTTCC
>NW_007887664.1:0-540 GCF_000696425.1 Galeopterus variegatus
TCCTTATAAAGCCATCAGAACCATGCTCATTACTCCATGAATGGATCAATTCATTCATTAGGGCACAGTCCTCACAATCTAATCATCTCTTAAAGGCCCCACCTTTCACTTACAGTAATTGGATTTTCCATCCTTTTAGTGCTGTTACAATGGGTGTTAAGCTTCAATGAGTTTGGGGGCAGCATTCAATCCACAGCATATGGTCCCTTGTGACGCAAATAAGTCACTCAGAGAAGAGCTCAACTAATCAATTAGTTCTTTCATGTGTTCTGTTTGTTTGTTTTTCTGTGATCATTATTAAGTAAAGAAGGAGCTGAAGTATTATTGGTGACTTAGTTTTGTTGAACTAAGTTTTGACTTGGTCATGGATAGCTTACTTAATATTATTATATTTTAAACGAGAACTTTAAAGATGACTCTTGGACCTTAAGCAAAAGGCAAGGCACAATAATTAATGACTCCCACAAAGGCTGTTTTACCATCTTTATTGAAGTCTACTGCATTAATAGACTACAGAATTTATTCCTCAAGTTCCATGAA
>NW_007887665.1:0-540 GCF_000696425.1 Galeopterus variegatus
TTTAACTGAAGCACAGAACTATCTTCAAGCAATTTCAGAATTTGGAATTCTTCATTTTACCTACCGCAAGCAGTGTGCTGGTAAGCCAGGCTTCTTATCTCATTGACAGGCCAGTTCTAAGTCATTCTTATCTACTCATTGTAGTTGACCCACCAGAGAGCCTCTCCTTAGTCATACTTTGTTTACTTAGTCTTTCTGAGCATAAATAAACTGTGCTGCTTCATCCTGTATATGGTCCTTACTGCCCAATTTGACACAGCAAGCTTCACAAAAAGAAGAGTCTTTGTTTATGGTGCTCACTTTGCATCCATAGTGCTGGAACACTCTAGACAATAAATATTTGTCAAATAGATAAATGATGTGGACTCTTTATTACACCATTACTAACTCCCCTGTTAGTTTAAATTAGTGCAGCCTAACCTGTTTGTAGAACAACCTAATGTGAGTGATGGACCAAAAGCCCCCAAAACCCATGCCACTTCTTTTTTTTTTTTTTTGTCTTTTTTCGTGACCGGCAACGGATCGCAACCCTCAGTGTCG
>NW_007887666.1:0-540 GCF_000696425.1 Galeopterus variegatus
GTTCACCACTGGGGAGAGAATTTTTGTTATATACATCTTTGCAATTTTTAAAGATTAACACGTTTTTTTCTTTTCAGTAAAAACTTGTTAAATGTACATACACATACCTGAGCCTACTCCTAGTCTACTGCGTCAGAAACTTTCATGTTCTCCAATAAGAAAGATTAGCTTATATTGATTGTGCTAGTTACACTGACTGGTTTAATCCTTTACTATTGGGGAAATTATGGCTCACAGATGACAAGGCATTTGCTCAAAATAACAAAGCCAGTGAGTGGCAGAGGTGGGATTTGGACACAAGATCTCTCTGGGTCCATGGAGATAATTAGGTGAGTTCTGTCCTTTATTTTATTATATGGTATATTTCATTGATTGAACCGACCTTGCATTCTTAGGATAAATCCCATCATGGTGTATAATCCTTTTCATATGTTGCTAGATATGGTTTACTAGTGTTTTGCTGAGGGTTTTTGTGCCTATAGTCATAAGGGATATTGGTCTGTAGTTTTCTTTTCTTGTAATATCTTTGTCTGATTTTGG
>NW_007887667.1:0-540 GCF_000696425.1 Galeopterus variegatus
GGACCTTGGACTTCCAGCCATCAAAACTGTAAGAAATAAATTTTGTTTTCTTGTAAATTACTCAGTTTCAGATATTCTGTTATGAGCAACAGAAGACAAACTCATACAACCTGTGATGAGGATTTGGGAAACAGCTGGAAATAAAGTGACCCAGCTCCCAAATCCCAGTATAGAACCTTCTTTCTCAGAATATTGCTCATAGTAGTTGCCTTACATTTTGTCCACAGGAAACAGACTCTGAGACAGAGATTTGCACGCATGGTATTGGGGAGTGATTGCAAGAACAACACCTGTGGAGGGTGGAGGGCATAGAATTGGGCAAGGGACAAAGTTGAACAGTGATGCATTTATGACAATCTCCAGAGGAGCTCTGGAGATGAGCTGGCCCTACAGAGTTGACATTCACTAAGCTAAAGAAGACAGACCTTCATATGCTGCTTCAATCAGTAATTGCATGAGGTATACTTTAACCAGAGGAGCCCTGACTTTGGGCAAAGCAGTTCTCTTTAGCTGAGGGAAATTCTGGAGAGCAGCTCAGCC
>NW_007887668.1:0-540 GCF_000696425.1 Galeopterus variegatus
ACTACCATTTGATCCAGCAATCCCACTACTGGGTATATACCCAAAGGAAATGAAGTCAGTATGCTGAAGAGATATTTACACTCCATGTTTATTGCAATACAATTTACAAGAACCAAGATATGGAATCAACCTAAGTGTCCAACAGATGAGTAAATTAAAAAACATGAGGTCAATATACACAATGGAATACTATTCCACCATAAAAAAGAATAAAATCCTGTCATTTGAAGCAACATGGATAGACTTGGAGGTCATCACGTTAAGTGAAGTAAGCCAGGCACAGAAAGACAAATACCATGTGACCTCACTCACATGTGGAATCCAGGGGGAAAAAAGTTGAAATTATTGAGACAGAGAGTATAATAGTGGTTACCAAAGACTGAGGAGGGTGAAGGAGGGAAAGCAGGGAGAGGCTGACCAGTGGGTACAAAACTACAATCAGACAGGAGCAATAAGTTCAGATTTTTTATTGCACAGTGGGGTGACTATGGTTAACTGTTAAGTTTTGTATATTATGTAATACCTAGAGGAGAGACTTTT
>NW_007887669.1:0-540 GCF_000696425.1 Galeopterus variegatus
TCTGAACCTGTCAAATTACAGATCTGAACCTGTATTTTTAGGTAGGAAAAAAAATTACATACATGTCCAGTTACAGAGGTGAGTCCAACTATTCACTATTTATTGAACTGAGTTTTTTTTGTGTGTGTGTGTGTTAAAATCTTCAAATGGGTTTACAGAAAGACAATAGTAAAGACTGTAATAAAAATGACATTGACAATACTCTTCTACCTAAAAGAAAAATGACATTGACAATACTCTTCTACCTAAAAGTGATTTCTCTTTTAGAGATTTTCTATACTAATTTAGGGCAGTGAAATAATAATTACATGTATTTCAGTAAAAGCATTTTCCTTAGGGGTTAAAAAATACAGCCCATGCTAGTAGGCTTCCATGATAGTCTTAATTTTGCGATATCGTAAGTCAAGATAAAATAGAGAAAAAAACACAAGTGTAAGAGAAATGCTGGATGTAGACTTATTTCTCTCTCCCTGTTCATACCAGAGTTCCCCATCCCACCTGCAAAACCACCCTGGCCAAGGTAGTTACCCAAGGAAAGAC
>NW_007887670.1:0-540 GCF_000696425.1 Galeopterus variegatus
CTGGAGATGGGGAGAGAAAAAGTGGACTAAAAGGATACTAAACTTTGGTATCTACCCTAACCGAATCATAGTGCAGTATATGCAAGTATTGAAACTACATACTGTACCTCACACATATGTACAAATCAATGTTAAAATATTTTGAATTAAAAAATGAAAAAATGAAATTAATAAAAACCCATATTCTCCACATGTTGAAATAGAAAAAGGAAATCATGGGAAGCAATCCAAATGGAACTTCTAAAAATGGATAATATAGTATTTGAAGATATAGTGGTCAAAATTTTTCCTAATTTGTTAACAACCATTAACCTCATACCCAAGATGCTCAACAAACCCCACCTGAGCAGAAGAAATACAATGAAAACTACAACAAAATGCACTGCAGTCGATCTGCATAACATCCCCAAACAAAAACAGAAACAGCAAAACATTGATAAAGAATAGTCTTAAGAGCACCCAGAAATAAAAATAAATATTACATATAGAGGAAGACACATAAAAATGATTGCAGAATTGTCGTTAGGAATCATGCAAGCC
>NW_007887671.1:0-540 GCF_000696425.1 Galeopterus variegatus
CTTTCGACATTAATAACAGTGTCCACTTAGTGTGCACCTACTGTGTGCAGACACCAAACACACACCTTCCACATGATGTCCTGACTCTCACAGTGATGCTGTAAGGTAAGCTTTGGTTCTACCATATTGACAGGAAACTAGGGCTGGGCTGGTTCACAGCCAGCAGAGAATTAAGCACCTGACCACTGAGAAGCTGGGAGCAGGAAGGAGAGCTGAACCCAAAAATGACTCATGAAGTTTATGTTTTCTATTCTGATAAACAGTAAAACAAGCCTTAGCCTCCAAGGTGACACAAAGAACTTAATACAACAGACAGGAGCTTTTCATGGCTGTGTTTTAGAGCCACACACTCCTCAGAAGGCAGAGCCCACGCCTGCTGGACACTAGCTGGCTGGAGTTACATCAGCATGATGGCAGCTACCACCACGGCCAGGGTCACCATGAAGCCCACCTAACCCAACTCATGCTTTCTGCTCAAACACTGTCTCCAGAGAGGGTGGAAACCACAGCACAAAGGTGCACTCAAGAGCCAGTCATAGG
>NW_007887672.1:0-540 GCF_000696425.1 Galeopterus variegatus
GAATGGATAAAGAAAATGTGCTACATACACACCTATAATGAAATATTACTCAGCTTTTAAAGAAGATGAAAATCCTATCATATGCTACAACATGGATGAAACTTATGGACATGATGCTAAGTGAAAGAAGCCAGTCACTGAAGGACATATACAGCATGGTTCCACGAATATGACATATCTAAAGTTATCAAACTCGGTGAAGCACAAAGCAAAATGGTGATTGCCAGGGGCTGTGGGGAGGGTAATGGGAGCTGCTGTTCCACAGGTGTACAGTTTTTCAATCTTGCAAAATGAACGAGTTCTAGAGAGCTGCTGCATCAGTGTGCTTATAGTTAACAATGTTGTACTGGACACTTAAAAATTTGTGGACTGGCCCCGTGGCTCACTCGGGAGAGTGAGGCGCTGGGAGCGCAGCAGCGCTCCCGCCGTGGGTTCGGATCCTATATACGGATGGCCAGTGCGCTCACTGGCTGAGCGCAGTGTGGATGACACCAAGCCAAGGGTTGCGATCCCCTTACCGGTCACAAAAAAAAAAAAAAA
>NW_007887673.1:0-540 GCF_000696425.1 Galeopterus variegatus
CTGGTGTGGACAAACCGCATCCAAACCATAGCAGCTCCCAACCACCCACTTTATAAAAAAGTATCTGAAACCAAGCTGTTCTTGAATTGAGGCCTCACCAGTGCTTTTTCTAACGGCAAGCGTTTAGTTGTGCCTCATTGTGTGGAAGGGCCACACACCTAACCCAGCGCCAGAGAGAACGAGATTCCTTAGAGCAGATCGTGACGATACACAGGAGGCCAACAGGTGGGAGCGGAGCATTCAGTACTTTCCCCCTTGGGGCCATTTGGTCTGGGAGCTCCCAGCCCTGCCTCTCCGGGCTCTCTCCTTTGTGGTCCCTCTGCCTTTCCCACAAAGTCCCAGCCATCTCAGCAGCACAGCCCTGGCCACTGGGGAGAACGAGGGTGGATCCTGGCATGGACCCTGCATCCTCCCAGCACAGACTCTGCACCAAAGATCTTCTTTCCAAAATGAACTGTCTCTTTTAACACAATTTTTATGTGCTGAAAAACTAAACTCTTCTCTGCTAGAGGAGGAGGGGAAGGAACGAGATGGATACAG
>NW_007887674.1:0-540 GCF_000696425.1 Galeopterus variegatus
CTCCCAGGCCAGTCCAAGCATGAGGGGCATTTTAAAGAAGTTTCAATAATGACAGGAAAATATAATTATGGAAAGGGCTGAATTTATCAGTACAAGCATGCTTACATGTGAGTCTAGATTCTAGGTTCTAAATTAAGTCATTGGTAGCGTTCTAATTATTTCTAAAACACCCAAAATTCTAGTTATAATGAGCAGAACTCAAAGACTTTGGAGCAGTAGAATACTGCAATGGATTTATTAAGTCGCAATAAGAACTTCACTTTCCAACTATGTTCCCTGAGATGGCCCAGGAGACTATCTTTTCGTGTAGTTTTTACAAACACATCGGTGCAGAATTGCAGGTTCTCAGGAAAGCACTGCTGCGGGTGATTTCTATGGTCTGGTGATACTGGTAGCACACTCTGCCATTGATGTGGGCTCCCTAAATTCACTGGGTATGCGTGGGTCCTGGGATGAGCCACCAGTGGCAAGGCACATGCATTTTCATGTTAAGAAATTCTGCTTGAGTGGTAATCAGAATGGTTTGACTTATAAGGGTTT
>NW_007887675.1:0-540 GCF_000696425.1 Galeopterus variegatus
AGATATTTTGTACTTATTTCTTCTGATGTTTGGGGTATCTTATACAAAAAAATTTGAAAAAAACTTCCATATTTTATTTAAAGACATGGAAAGTTTTTAAGCCAAGAACTCTGGCTCTTAGAGCTCTTGGGCTCTTCTGAGGAGTGAAGGTAGCATCTGATAGGAGCATGGCTGAGGTTAAGAGCCCAGAATTATCCTGGGAAGAGGAGAAATCTGCCATTCTAAGGCAAAGGAATAGGGAGAGATACAGCAGGATTAGGATTCCTGTCATTAGTTAATTTACAGTAGAACAACTGATTAATCAATTACTGAGTCCTTACTCTATATTAGGCACTAGGGATTAAGTAGTAAGTAAAGCAGACAGGACCCCAAACCACAACTTGTATACAGTCTATTAGGAGAGACAGATAAGTAATGAAATGGACAATAAAATCTGACACAGTAAACTAAATTTTATTGTAGGAAGAATCAGGAGAACGTGAATGACAAAGGAAGGGATCCATCCCAGCTTTAGAGGGTCAGGGAATGCTGCCTGGAAGG
>NW_007887676.1:0-540 GCF_000696425.1 Galeopterus variegatus
ATGTATGTGGAAAGTAAAAATATATCTTTAATTACCATTAACAGCCCCTGTATTAAATGAAAGCTAGGGATTCCTTTGAATCTTCTAGGAAATTAAGAACTCTGCTTTCTTCCATAATTTGACTATTGTAAATTGTGCTCAATAAACATAGGAGTGAAGAAATCTCTTCAACATACTGATTTCATTTCCTTTGAATATATACCCAGTGGTGGGATTGCTGGATCTTCCAGTAATTCTATTTTTAATTTCTGAGAAACCTCCATATTATTTTTCATAATTGCATAAGTAATTTGCATTCCCACAAACAGTGTGCACACACCCTCTTCGACACTTGTAGCTTTTGTCTTTTTGATATAACCATTCTAACAGGTGAAAAGTAATATCTCATTGTGGAATCAACCTAAGTGTACATCAACAGATGAATGGATAAAGAAAATATGGTACATAAGCACAATGGACTATGATTCAGCCTTATAAACAAAGGAAATCCTGTCATTTGAGACAACATGGATGAACCTGGAGGACATCATGTTAAGTGAA
>NW_007887677.1:0-540 GCF_000696425.1 Galeopterus variegatus
TTTTTTTAGCTCATATAGAAATGAATTTTATTCATTTCTGTACTGTGCTGTCTGTATTTATCCTAGCTTAGGTGAGTTCCTGTACTTATTGCCCTATGCTTTATACTTGGTTGGAAGAGAAGCTTTGGGTGGGAATTAGTAAAGTAACTTTCTAAAATATCTACTAGGCATCAATCACTATAATAAGGACTCTAAGTTATTTTTGAAGTTCCTTTCAAAACAACCACATTTCAGGGTTGACATGGGTATTAACTCATGTTAATTCTTACCATACAGATTTAATTATTTTGCCACTTTGAGAGTTAGAAAAACAAGGTGCAAAGAAAGAATACTGCTAATGAGTGTAGAAAGTCATGTTTGATTCACAAAATCCAAAGCTCTGCAGTACAGCACATCACTACATAATACTAAAAAAATTTCTCCCTCTTAATCAGTGAGAACACTAGGTATTTATTTTTTAGTGCTTTTGCACATTGTTTTCTTTCTAAATAATCACAATTTATATGGCTGATGTGTATGAGGATGTCACTGTAAAAAAAA
>NW_007887678.1:0-540 GCF_000696425.1 Galeopterus variegatus
ACTCTAAATAGTTCTATATTTACTAAAGAAATCAAATATTAAAAAAAACTTCACAAAAAAACCCCTTTATGCCCAGATGCCTTCAATGTTGAATTCTATTAAACATTTAAAGAAGAAACAACAATTTCACACAAACACTTTCAAAAATTGAAGGGGAGAAAAGACTTCTCATTCATTTTATGAAGACAGAATTATCCTGATATTGAAATCAGAAAAAGACATTAAAAGGAAAAAAAGGTTACAGACCAATATACTCACAGACACAGACAAATCAGTTCTTTTAAAAATGTTAGCAAATTAAGTACAGAAATATAGAAAAAGAATAATAGATTGTGACTAAGTGGGGTTTATTACAAGAATAGAAGATTGTTTTAACATTTGAATATTAATAAATGTTAATCTACTATGTTAACCAAATAACAGAGAAAACATAATTATCTCAATAGATTGAGGAAATTCATGTAGCAAAATTCAACACGCACTTACTATAAACATTTTTAGTGCACTAGGAACAGAACTTTCTCAACTTGATGAGAAAAA
>NW_007887679.1:0-540 GCF_000696425.1 Galeopterus variegatus
GATATCCTATCACTTGCAGCAACATGGATAGAACAGGAAACCATCATATTAAGTGAAGGCACAGAAAAACAAACACCACATGATCTCACACAAACGTGGAATCTATAAAGAAAAACAAAAACTGATTCTCATAAAAGTAGACAGTAATAGAAGTAGAGAGTAGAATAATTGTTACCAGAGGCTATAGGAGAGGAGGGTGGGGAAGGAGAAGGGGAGAACTAATGGGTACAAAGCTATGTTATTTATCTTAAGTGAATCATCATGCAGAATATGCATGTATTGGAACAACACACTGTACCACACAAATAAGTATAAGTAAATGTTAAAATAAAAAAATTAAAAAGGTATTTAAAAATAAATAAATATAAATAAATATTTGAAGGTCATAAAAGACAAGGTCATCAATTGGAGGAGACTAAGAAAGCATGATGAAAAAGTGCAATGTGGGATCCTGGATTGGATCCTGGAACCGAGGAAGCACATTTGTAGAATTACTAATGAAATATTAATAAAATCTGTAGTTTATTTAACAGTATTGTA
>NW_007887680.1:0-540 GCF_000696425.1 Galeopterus variegatus
TGGGAATCTGATCAGAACTGGAGGGTCATGAAAGGCTTGCTTAGCAAGGGATGCTTGAGCCAAGACTTGAAGGATGAGTAGGAGTTACCCAGTGTTCCAACTGTTATATAATGAACTGCCTGACTTAAACAAGAACAGTCATTCATTTTGTCACAAACCTGGGAGTTTACTGGGCTCAGCCTTTCTCAGGCAGTTGTAGTTAGATGATGGCTTGGTTGGAGTCATCTAAAAGGCTTCTTTACTTAATATCCAGTGGTTAATTCTGGCTATCAGCCAGGACCTCAGCTGGGGCTGTTGGCCAGAACACCAACATGTGGCCTCTCCATGTGCTCTGGGCTTCCTTCCAACATGGTGGCCTCAGGGCCCTGGAACTTCTTGCATGGAAACTCAGGGCTCCAAAGGTGAATATCCATCCCAAGAGAGCTAAACAGAAACCATATTGCCTTTTTATGACCTTGCTTCAGAAGTCACATAGAGTCATGTACAGTCAGTCATGTGTCACTTGACAAGGATACATTCTGAGAAACATGTTGTTAGGCA
>NW_007887681.1:0-540 GCF_000696425.1 Galeopterus variegatus
GGATTTTGATTGGGATTGCATTGAATCTACATATGAAATTGGGAAGAATTGACATCTTGACGATATTCGTCTTTTATCCAATAACAAGAAATAATTTTTCATTTATTTACTTCTTTGATTTCTTTTACCAGGGTATTGTATTTTTCCTTATGTAGATATTGTTCACATTTCATTACTTTATACCTAAATATTTCATTTTTTTGAGTGTTAATATAAATGGTATTGTGCTTTTGATTTCAAATTCCATATCATCATCAATGTGGTCCACTGTCTACTGAAACATCATTATGAAGTGCATGACTGCACTTCTAGTAGAATTCCAAACTCAGAAGTGGAAATTTTCTGAGGAGCTAGCTGCTCCACTGTAGGGTGGCTGATTTGAATCTTTTATCCATTTAAGTGGGTGTAATTGTGATGTAGGGTAGTGACAGCTAGAAGCCTAAACTATAGCTCCCAGATGTTGGGAGCTTCTCCCAAGTTGGGAGTCCTATCCTGTATACCCAGGACTGCTTGCCTTGATAAATGGTTTATACTTAGTAT
>NW_007887682.1:0-540 GCF_000696425.1 Galeopterus variegatus
TGCAGGAGTTTTAGGCTTTAGACCCAATTCTAAAATTAAAGATTCTTATGAGAATCCAGAAACAATCTGAAATTTAACACCATTTTATTCATCTGTAATAGAAAAGCATTAAACTTTAATATATATTGATTTTTTGGATATACGAAATATATCTATATATCTATATGGTATATGCACATATATGCATATAGTGTATAACATAATACACACCAACTCTGCCCCGGATGGCTAGCAAACCTGATTGAGGGTTAAAATATGTATAAACATATAAACATTAAATTATTATTAGAATTGATAAACCAGTGCACAATTTGTGGATTAAATATTATGTCGTGCTGTCGGTACTGTGATTATTCCTAGAAAGGAGAGCTCAATGATGGCTGAAAAAGACTGTAGGAGGTTTCCTGAAATGCAAAGATTGACCTGGACCTAAAAGGTGTTGTTACTTAGGGAGGAGGGTAGAGAGAATCCCCCCAAACTTCAAAACAAGGAAACCACAAATCAATGGTTCTAGAAGGATTACCACATAGATCTGGATTA
>NW_007887683.1:0-540 GCF_000696425.1 Galeopterus variegatus
AGATCTAGATTCTGTAATCTAACAGCTTACATGGATAGTCAGTAAGGCTTTAGAAACAATTATTTTTCTGGTGACTTCTGTTTTGCTTATTTTTTAAAGTAAATTAAATCCAATGAATTTATGTAGACTTTTAGTCTGCTAGTTCTCCTATTCTCCACTGCAGGTATTCTAAACTTTTTCCTTTTTTGCCCAAGTTTTCAACCCCATCTACAACTATCCTTAATTTCAGATGACCTTCTTTATCACATGCTCTAAAAGTATGAGTTTTCTCCCACATTTAAAAATGTTATAAACCTTATAGTTATAGGGATTGCATAAAATTTCAACCTTCCATAAAACAAGGTGATAGCCCAACCTTCCTTCTTAAATTTATTCTTAAATATCTTGGATCAGCTTTTGCATGAACTGACAAGAAATGTTACTAGACTTAACACAAGATTTTTATTGGCGATGTATATTGTCATATCACCAAACAGTCCCTAAATGAAATTCTACTTGAGAAATTACATGCTTATCCTTCTATCAAGAAGAATGATGTAG
>NW_007887684.1:0-540 GCF_000696425.1 Galeopterus variegatus
GTTCACCCAATTTGTCCTTTTTTAAAAAAATTGAAACAAATTGATTAAACATATTTCTGGAGTACAGAATTGAATATCAATACGTATATACAGTGTATGATGACCAAATCAGGATAATTAGCATAGTTTTCATTATAAAAGTTAACCATTTCTTTGTGATGACAACATTTGATCTCCTCTCTTCTAGCCTTCTGATAGTATGCAGTAAATTATTGTTAATTATAGGTGCCTAGCTCGACTGTACACCCGTAGTTTGAACTTATTTTTCCTATCTAGCTGATGTGTGTCCGTTAACCAGTCTCTCACTATGCTTCTCCCTCTCCCCCTTTCCCACCTCTAGTAACCACAGTTCTGCTTTCTCCTTCTGAGAGTTCATCTTATTATTATTGCTTCTTTATTTCTTCTTTCTCTTTCTCTCAGCTCCCATTTATGAGTGAGAACATGCTGTATTTCTCTTTGTGTGCTTGGCTTATTTCACTTAACGTAATTTTCTCCAAGCTCATCCATGTTGTTGCAAATGGCAGGATTTCATTCTTTTTT
>NW_007887685.1:0-540 GCF_000696425.1 Galeopterus variegatus
GAAAAAACAGATAAAAGTATTTAGGACAAATATTAGCAAAATTAATTCTAAAATAAGCATCTAAACAAAGTTTGTAAAGGATGAAATAATCCATCATTTCCCTGGTTATAAAAAACTTACAAGATATATACTTGTTCATTCTTTCATCTAGCCATAATACTGTAATAAGGCTTCTGAGTATCAGGTTCCATTCTGAGCACTGGGCTTATAGCAGTGAACAAGATGGATATAGTCCTTGTCCTTATGAAACTTAAATTCCTTTGGGGTTCAGGAGGGGCAACTTATGAAAGAAGGAAGGAGGAGGGAAATTTCAGATAGTGATTAGCTATTAAGAAAGGAAGGAAAAATATATCAGGGTATGCCTCTCTGAGGAGTTAACATCTAAACTAAGACCTAAAAATGGCAAGGAGCCACACTGTGAATATCTAGGAGAAAAATATCCCAAACAGAAAAAAGCTAGTTAAAAACCTTTCAGATAAGCCTGGCCACTTAGTTGGTTAGAGCACAGCCTTGTAACACCACGGTCAAGGTTCAGATCCC
>NW_007887686.1:0-540 GCF_000696425.1 Galeopterus variegatus
TTTCTTTTGCTGTGCAGAAGCTTTTTAGTTTGATATAATCCCATTTGTTTATTGTTCCTTTTGTTGCCCGTGCTTTTGATGTCGTATTCATGAAGTCTGTGTCCAGTCCTACTTCCTGAAGTGTTTCTCCTATATTTTCTTTAAGAAGTTTTATGTTTCAGGGTGTATATTCAATTCTTTGATCCATTTTCAGTTGACTTTAGTGTATGGTGAAAGGTATAGGTCTAGTTTCATTCTCCTGCATATTGATATCCAGTTCTCCCAGAACTATTTGCTGAAGAGGCAGTCTCTTCCTCAGTGTATAGGCTTGATGCCTTCGTCAAATATCAGATGGCTGTATGTGTGTGGGTTAATTTCTGGATTCTCTATTCTATTGCATTGATCAGTGTGTCTGTTTTTATGCCAGTACCATACTGTTTTGGTTATTATAGCTTTGTAGGATAGTTTAACATCAGGTAGTGTTATGCCTCCAGCTTTATTTTCTTTTGCTCAGCATTGCTTTGGCTATGCGTGGTCTTTTGTTATTCCATATAAATGTCT
>NW_007887687.1:0-540 GCF_000696425.1 Galeopterus variegatus
GTTTCTGGACCCACGCAGCAGACGTGCCTGTCATGAACCAGGTGCCTCCCCCCACCCCCATGCTCCAGCCTAGAGACCAGCTAGACACCCCTGGCCCAGTGGCGGCGGCAATTGAGGGACCTGGCCTCTGAGCCTGGTGGCTGGACCCTGCCTGACCTTGGGTGTCCCCTTACCCCAGCCAGAGCAGATGCGGCTGCTCTCAAGGAGCAGCTACTGAGGAGCCCCCATCCCCAGGTGTGTCGCGAGCAGTTTGTCCGCCTGCACAGTGAGCCCATCCTGCAGCACCTGTCCAGGTTCCTGGTGAAGCGGTTCTGCGCTGACACCAGGTAAGGTGCTCCCCCGACCCCAGCCCGGCCGGGATGCCCCTGCCGCGCCCCCACCCGGGCCTCACTCTCCACCCTTCCTTCAGCTCCCAGCCCCGGAAGCTGTCGCAGCAAGTCCTGGCCATCAAACTGCTGGAGACGCTGCTGTCCGTGCCTGAGAAAGGTAGGCGCGGGCGCACCTCAGGGCGGGGGCTTCCTGGCTGCTGGGGGCGGCGGG
>NW_007887688.1:0-540 GCF_000696425.1 Galeopterus variegatus
CTAAGTGTAGAAGTCAACAAAAGTCAGGCAAAAAGGACTCTGGGACTTTTCTTATAAACAGGGAGGCAGGTAGGGTCTTAAGTAGAGAAAGAGGGGGCAGGTAGATTGTCAATTTTTATAGAGAGAAATGATTTTTGAAAGTATCGTTTTATCCATTTTAGAGATTGTTGTAATTAATCAGGGCATTGTTATTTCTCCCATACCGTCTTATAAAAAACAAACAAACAACAACAACAACAACAAAAAAAAAAAAAACCACAACAGATTAGGAAACAAGAAACCCAGGTTCTCGTCCCACATCTGCTAATCACTGGTGGAAGCATTTTGGCAAGTCATTTTCAGTTTGGGATGGATTAGAAGAACATGAGTCTGTTAGAGAAGAACATTAGAATCATCAGGAAAATTAAAAAAATAAAATAAAAATGGAAAAAAAAGTTAAGGGCCTGAATGCAGATGTTATCAAAGAAAAGAGAAAGGAAAAGGTGGGAATAAGAAGTGTGAAAGAAGGATAAGGTGATTAGGATACATCTTCAAAGAATT
>NW_007887689.1:0-540 GCF_000696425.1 Galeopterus variegatus
GGGAGGGGCCAGTATGCTCACTGGCTGAGCGTGGTGCGGGCGACACCACACCAAGGGTTGCGATCCCCTTACCAAAAGAACATACATACTGAAGTATTTAGTAGTAAAGGAGCATAATGTCACCAACTAACTCTCAAATGGTTTAGAAAAAAATTATATAAACTATATAAAAAAGAGAGAATGATAAAGTAAAAGTCAAAATATATACAATTAGTGATATCTGGGTAAATGATTAAAGGATTATAGAAGTTCCTTATACTATTCTTGCAACTTTTATATAAGTTTAAAATTATATCAAAATGAAAAGTTATTTTAAAATTTTTTAAATTAAAAACTATAGCAAAACAAAGTCATTATTAGTTAGAGATACATCACAAAGTATTTAAAAGTGAGATGAACTGGTATCTGGTGTTTCATTTAAAATACTTGAGCAAAAAGAGAGAGAAGAGGAAATAGATGAAAACAAAGTACTGAAACGCTGATCATGGTAATTCTTGAAGTTGAGTGATAAATATATGGGGTTCTGTTATATCAGTCTCT
>NW_007887690.1:0-540 GCF_000696425.1 Galeopterus variegatus
ATACACAACTATTGAGGAAAAATGAGCACTGGTACATTGAATGTTTAAAAAAACTTAACAATTTTACTCAAATGTATGAAAATAAATTTGATGTCTTCTATGAAATAGATAATTTAGTATAAACATATATTCATCTAAATATTCATAGTGCAGATACAAACACTAACCAGGCATACCGTTCAGTGGGAAAAAAGAAAAAGTTGTTATAAAGCTTTCAAAACCATTAGGGTCCAGTGAGTATTAATGGGAAATTCAAATTTTAAGGAGCAGAATTTTTTACAACTGTTCAAATTGATCCAGAAAAATTTTTTAAAAATTCTCTTTTCTTTTTTTATTAAGCTTTCATAGCATTGACGCCAAAACATTTCAAAGTTGTAAAACAACAAAAGTAAATCAATGAATTAATCTAATTTGTCAATATACCAGCAAAAATACAAATATTAGCAAATTTAAACCAGAAATATATGGAAATATTAATGAGACATGGCAAGGAACAGTTTTTCTTCCTCGGAAATGCAAAATAGTTTGATATTTGGCTTA
>NW_007887691.1:0-540 GCF_000696425.1 Galeopterus variegatus
CTCCAATCCTAAGCATCTATATCAAGACTGGGAAGAGAGGACACGGGGATGTTCCCTGTTATTTGGTGGAAAATATGGGCCCCTAGGGTCATACTCGAGCAGACTTCTGATACTTCCATTCTGGCTGTTTAATAACTTTCCATTATACCACGATTTAAAACTTCAATTTTTAGTTGATTGGACAATAATTCAATAATTGTATACTGTAATTATTTATCATTTCCCCTCTGATGTAGGCATTTCAAAGAGCTCATCTATAGCTTAAGTTTCTTGTAATTGATGTTCTTCTATTCAAGGACATCTATTACAGAACTCACTTCATATTAGACTCAGTAGATAACACCAAATCTCCATGCTTTGTAAAAAAATGGGCAAAGTAATTTCCTGCACCTACATTTGCTGTTTGTTGGGGTGCAGCTTTGTAAATTGAAAGTCCCTTCTGGTTAGCTTGTTGTGAGTTCAGAAACCAGGGAGCAGAAATCCTCCAAGCCTTCCATCGGCCTCTGGTGTCGACCAGGCTCTGTCTGAATCCAGGGCTGG
>NW_007887692.1:0-540 GCF_000696425.1 Galeopterus variegatus
GGGCCTTAATCCAGTTGACTGGTGTCCTCATAAGAAGAGGAGATTAGGACACATAGGTTCAGCAGGGTTGTGCACACACAGAGAAAAGACCATGTGAGGACACAGTGAGAAGACGACCATCTTCAAGCCAAGATGAGAGGCCTCAGGAGAAACCAACCCTGCCAAAACTTTGATCTAGAACTTCCAGTCCCTAGGACTGTGAGAAAATAAATTTCTTTCTAGGTGGTTTTTTAAGCCACCCAGTCTGTGGTGTTTTGTTATGACCACCCTAACAAATTGAGATAGATAGACAAACAAACAGATAGACATAGATATAGATGTATCTTTCAATTCCTTTGGACTCTAATTTTCAGTTCTTTTTTTTTTTTTTTTTTGAAAAATAACATAAGGTAGGCAGTCAGGGAAGAGTACATTTTTAGAAGCTATTTTTGCAAGGCTCCTAACTGCACAAGTAATCCTTATGGATATATTGCCAAGATAATTTTTGTCAGTGGCTGATTTGTCCGGAAATTATTTTGTTTGCAGACAAATTTTACGTAT
>NW_007887693.1:0-540 GCF_000696425.1 Galeopterus variegatus
AAGGCAGGAGAAGCCACAATGAGAGAAAGCAAAAGCTGCTCTGAGCGTTTTAGGCCACAGCCGCTTTAAGCCTCCAGTTACTGAGCACATGGAGCAGGAGCTGGCAGAAGCTGCAGCTGTGCCCTTCAGATGGAGTTACTTGGAGGCAGTAGGGGAGAAGACAGTCTTGGTGGCCCCCAGGATAACAAGACCACTAACAGGGTTCCCATGGACCCATGCAGGAGTGAGGAGCCAGAACAGCTGAAAAAGGGGAGCCACTCAGAGGCCAGTGAGTCATCACAAGGGACCAGCATAGGGCCTGTCCCATGGGAAGTGTTTGGAGCACAGGCGGTGGGGGAGACAGGCCCACCTGGAGAACACTGGGACACAGCAAGGACAGCTGATCTACCCCCTAATCAGTGTGGGACACTCAGAAGAGACTGGTTAGGAATACAGAATTGCATGGGGTGCAGTTTGACAAAAAAACTCAGGCCCAGATCAGAGTTTCTACACAACCCAGGTGCATTGAGTCTCTGGAGAGCCAGAAGTACCTATAAGGTC
>NW_007887694.1:0-540 GCF_000696425.1 Galeopterus variegatus
TTGACAATATTGAACATAATTGTGACAAAAACTATGAACAATCTATGAATAAAAGGGAATTTACTCAACCCTGATAATGGACATCTATGAAAGAACTACAGGTAACATCATACCTAGTGGTGAAAGACTAAATGCTTTACCCCTAAGATTGTGAATGAGGAAAAGATACTTTCACCACTCCAATTCAGCATTAAACTGAAGGTTCTACCAGTGCAATAAGGGAAGATAAGGAAACTAAAGGCATCTAGTTTGGAAAGGAAAAAGTAAAATTGTCTTTATTCACAGATGACATGACTGCATATGTAGAAATTCCTAAGGAATCTATAAAACCACTTTCAGAGCTATTAAACACGTTCAGCCAGCTCACAGGATATAAGAACAACCTATACAAATTTGTTGCATTTCTATATACTAGCAACGAACAATAGTAAAATAAAATTCAGAATTCAATTCATGTTAGCATCAAAAGGACTAAAATACATAGGAATAAATTTAAGAAAAAAGCGCAAGACTTGTGCACTGAAAACTAAAAACTGTTGA
>NW_007887695.1:0-540 GCF_000696425.1 Galeopterus variegatus
GAGCTTGGTCTGATGAGTTTAATTAGATCGATGAGCTTCGTCTGATGAGTTTACATAGATCCATGTGCTTGGTCTGATGAGTTTAAGTAGATCGATTATCTTACTATGATGAGTTTACTTAGATCGATGAGCTTGGTCTGAGTAGTTTACTTAGATCGATGAGCTTGGTCTGATGAGTTTAATTTGATCGAGGAGCTTGGTCTGATGGGTTTATTAGATCAAAGAACTTTGTCGGATGAGTTTGCTTAGATCGATGACCTCAGTCCAATGAGTTTACTTAGATCGAAGAGATTGCTCTGATGAGTTTACTTAGATCGATGTGCTTGGTCTGATGAGTTTACGTAGATCGATGAGGTCGGTCTGATGAGTTTACTTAGATCGATGTGCTTGGTCTGATGAGTTTACGTAGATCGATGAGGTCGGTCTGATGAGTTTACTTAGATCAATTAGCACTGTCCAATGAGTTCACTAAGATCGATGAGTTCGGTCTCATGAGTTTACTTAGATCAATTAGCACTGTCCGATGAGTTTACTTAGATC
>NW_007887696.1:0-540 GCF_000696425.1 Galeopterus variegatus
CATGCATTACCTAAAAACCCTATTCTAAAAATCAAATGAGAATCAAGATTTCTAACTCTCTCCAAGGTCCTTTGCTCAGTTTTTAATTGGATGTTTTCATGCTGTTGAGTTGAGTTCCTTACGTATTGTGGATATTTACCTCTTATCAGATGTACGGTTTGCAATTTTTTTCTACCACTCTAAATTATCTCCTCTGTCTTTTGCTGTGCAGAATCTTTTTAGTTTGATGCAATCCCATTTGCCTATATTGCTTTTGTTGTCTGTGCTTTTGGGGTCAATCAAAAATCATTGTCCAGACCAATGCTGTGGAGTTTTCCTCTATCTTTTCTTTTAGTAGTTGTATTTTCTGGTCTTATATTTAAGTCTTTAATCTGAGTTAATTTTTGTATGTGGTATAAGGATCTAATTTCACTTTTCTGCATGTGGATATCTAGTTTTCCCAGTACCATTTATCAAAGAGACTGTCCTCTCCCCATAGTGTGGTCTGGCACCTTTACTAAAAATGAATTGTCCATAAAAGTGTGGGTTTATTTCTGGACA
>NW_007887697.1:0-540 GCF_000696425.1 Galeopterus variegatus
TGTTGGTGTATACTGTGGCATTAGGAATGCTGGTGTAGTATGCCACTGGCAGGACAAGAGGTTTGGTGTGAGATCATAGCATGTGGTACTACAGTGGCCTGAACCTGAAAACGTACCCTGGATATGAGCTATAAAGAGAAGGAAAAAAAAAAAAAAAAAAGATTGAAACACTGAGTTTGGGATTTCACAGGCACCACCTGTGAACATCAGTGCTCTCAGCAGTAGGAACCATAATCACTGGCATCCAAAACAGTCCAAAGAGCCCTACCTAGAAGCAGATAAGCACCACAGAAAATAAGCATCATGGGTCACCACATTTGTCCCAAAATATCACAATAACAATTTATCTTTTTTTCTTATTTTCTCCATTTATCTTGACAAAAGAACAGGGCTGCTCACCTCCAAATGGGACTGTAGACCTTGGGCTCTTTCCTAATTCCATCATTCAGATGAAAACATTGAGTCTCCAGTTTGCCTTATCCAAACACACTAACCAGGCTGCATAAGACTTGTCTGGCCTTCCTTTATATCTGTTTTTCA
>NW_007887698.1:0-540 GCF_000696425.1 Galeopterus variegatus
ATAGGCTTACAGGCACAGTCCTTTGGGAGGGTGAATCCCAGCAGAGCTGTGCCCTTTGACCTTGCCATGCCCCAGCCAGTCATCAGGTGAAAGAACTGATCAAGGCTATGCCCAGAGATGTGTCTACACGAGTCTCTGTTTTATAATTGGCTGCATGCACAGTACCCAGAAAGTCACCTGCAGCTGAGCAGGTCATGGGGAAAGACGGCTGGATGGATGTAGGTTGTTCCCAGCAGCATTATTCAAGATACCAGAAACAGTCCCAAAGGCCACGACTGAGAAGCTGGTGAAATGAGCAGCTCACATGACACACTGGAGAGTCATCAAAGAAAATGATGTGGAAATGTGTCTTTTCCCTGAAAGATACTGTGCACACGTAAGCGCAGGTAGTGGATTGCAAAACAGCCCGTGCAGTGAGGCATGAAACAGTGACCATCTCTGGGTGGAATCGTGGGCAATTTTGAACACTGTTTCGCTATCCTGTGCTTCCTAATTTCTGTGCATTAGCCTGTGTTATCTGTGTTTAAAGAAGAAATAGAA
>NW_007887699.1:0-540 GCF_000696425.1 Galeopterus variegatus
GACGGGATTACATTAGGTATCTGAAGATGGGGAGATGATCCTGGATTATCTGGGTGGGCCCGATGTTGTCACAAGGGTCCTTATAAAAGGGCAGCAGAAGATAGGGGCCGGCCCGTGGCTCACTCAGGAGAGTATGGTGCTGATAACACCAAGGCCACGGGTTCGGATCCTATATAGGGATGGCCGGTTTGCTCACTGGCTGAGCGTGGTGCTGACAACACCAAGCCAAGGGTTGAGATCCCCTTACAGTCATCTTTAAAAAAAAAAAAAAAAAAAAAAAAAAAGAGCAGCAGAAGAGAGAGAGAGAGAGATTGAAAGATCCTGTGCTGCTGCTGGTGGGAAAAGGAGCCACGAGCCAGAGAACACGGGCAGCTTCTAGAAGCTGGAAAATGCAGGAAATGTATTCTCTCCTAGGAGTGCAGCCCTGTCGCTGCCTTGATTTTAGGACTTCTGACCTCCAGAACTGTAAATTAATAAAAGTCTTTTGTTTTGAGTCACTGAGCTGAGGTCATTTGTCACAGCAGCTGTAAGGGAGGCAGC
>NW_007887700.1:0-540 GCF_000696425.1 Galeopterus variegatus
ACCCCTGGTGCCTTGTCCTCCTGCTCTCAGTGCCTTTTGACTGAGGGCCGCAAACTCTAGTGCCTACAGGGGACAGGTGGATCACGTAAAGGAGTGAAGCCAGCTACGTGCAATTCAGAGAGGAGCAGAACAGGGGTAAGCCGGGCAGCACACTGAGAGAGGGACCCCGGTGATGTTTGTTCTGGGGGAGGGAAGAGTCTGCTCTGCTGCACCTTCTGATTTTTCAAAAGAAGCCAGAAATCGAGAATTTGATGTTGTATGATTAATGATTAATTGTTAAAAACAAACTCAAGTTAATTTTTTTAAAGAAGGGCTAACCATAGCAGTAGATTCAACTCGATCTATGGGCTGCCATTTTGCCATCTGCATTATAACTCAAGTCCCTCCAACCCGTTTCTCAGCAAGCCCTGGACCAGTCAGTTTTTGCCTTTCCAGTGTCTCCAACCTAATCCCTCATACGAATATTTTTTGTATCTACAACTTCAATTCCTTTCTCCTTTCTCATATCCTTCTACACTTGCCTACCAGCTAACCTATGAT
>NW_007887701.1:0-540 GCF_000696425.1 Galeopterus variegatus
AGAGACCGGTCCACTCACTGGTTGAGCGTGGTGCGGGCGCGACACCGAGGGCTGCGATCCCGATGCCGGTCGCGGTATGGGCGCGACACCGAGGGTTGCTATCCTGTTACCAGTCACGATAAAAGACAAAAAGGAAAAAAAAAAAATATATATATATTATTTAGTATTGTAAATAGTAATGGGGAAAATGAAATTCTTGGGTATAAATCTAACAAAATATGTACAGGATCTATATGTGGAAACTACAGAAATCTGATGAAAGAAATCAAAGAAGATCTAAATAAGTGGAGAGCTATTTTGTGTTGATGAATCAGAAGACTCAACATTGTTAAGATGTCAGTTTTTCCTAACTTGATCTATAGATATAACATAATCCCAATCAAAATCCCAGTGAGCTATTTTGTAGGTATCAACAAACTGCTTCTAAAATTTATGTGCAGGGGGGGAAGAAGACATAACAACTACAATTCCTTTAAGTTGGTAAAACAAGCAAACAGAAAGGACATTGTTGGGTGGGAGGGGGAAGGGGGAGGAGGGAGG
>NW_007887702.1:0-540 GCF_000696425.1 Galeopterus variegatus
AGATAAACATACTGTATATTTAGGATTAGGTCCACAGAAAAAAGTACTGTCCTTGAAGTGACAGGGGCTGGATGGTACTTGCTCCATTCCAGTGCCTGACATTGCTGATATTAATGACTTGGCGGGCTTAGCAAAGACAATAAATTTGGGCACTAATCCTTACGGTTGAGAGAATCCATTTTCATGGTGGCTCTATATCCAAGAAGAAAGGCTCATAGTTCCACATTTCAGTTAATTATAGCTCCAAATAATTTGGACATTAGAAATCCATTCATACTATTAGCTTTTATGGTGGATTTTTATTTTTTCCCCCTGGTCCCCATTTCAATTAAGAAATTTCAACTTTTATAATAGATCAATGAGTGGGCACCACATCGTTAACTTAATGAGAAAGTTTATAGAAGTGTTGAATTCCTTTGTCAATTCCCTTTCCCTTAATTTGTAAAATTATCAGAAAAAAAGTAAAATTCAAATAGAGATAGAACATTTAAAAATATAAAAAATTAATACACACTGAACACACACACACACACACACACA
>NW_007887703.1:0-540 GCF_000696425.1 Galeopterus variegatus
ATAAATATGGAAATGTATGGGTATTGTGCAAAACCATAAATATCTATAAAGTACATAATTCGGCACAGGCAAAATCCACCACTTGAAAATCTAAAAGAACATCATCACCGTGTTTCCTGTAACACATTTCCATGTTAAGTTCCTTTTTTTTTTTGTCTTTTGTCTTTTTTCCGGGTCCGGCAACGGATCGCAACCCTCAGTGTTGCCCCCGTACCGGACCGGGGACCGGCAACGGGATCGCAAGCCTCGGTGTTGCTCCCGCGCCTCGCTCAGCCAGTGAGCGGGAACCGGTCCGTATGTGGGATCCGAACCCTCGGACGGGAGCGCCGCCGCGCTTCCCAAGCGGCGCACTATCCAGTGCGCCACTGGGCCGGCCCCATGTTAAGTTCCTAATAGGGAGTACCAAGCTTAATCACTTGCACTACATTCAAATACAACACGTACTGACAAACGAGCTCTGGCTACAATGGTTAACCTTTAACCTGCTAAGACAGGCAAGGCAGACTAGGCTCATGCAACATCAGGCTCTAGCATGCTTTT
>NW_007887704.1:0-540 GCF_000696425.1 Galeopterus variegatus
ATTTAGTCTGGAAACCTAACTTTAGAAATTAAATTTGATCTTTCCATTCCCCACTCTGTCCTCCCAAATATAAAATCTAAAAATAGAATAATATATTTATAATTTCATCTATTTCTTCCATGATGGTAAACTAAATATACAAACAAAATGAGTAAAAAAAAAACAAACATAAAAAACCGGAAACCTGCTAAAATTAGCAAAAGAAAAAGAAAAAAAAAATCAACGAAAGTAGTCTTTGTTGATCAGTCTTACATCTCCAGCGTAAGTGTATATTATATAATATATCTTTTGAGGTTAATCAGAAGGAACTGATTGCACCTTGCAGGCTGATAATTGACTTTTTATTGTGTTGTTTATGTTTTTATGTTTCATCTTGTTTACCAAGTTATTCATATCCTTAAAATAATATTTTTAAATTCAGTGGTCATTTGTATTCTGTTAAAATTTTCTCAACTAAAATATTTATCATAATGAGTATCAGTATATATTTTTTCACAAAACCACATGAAAGTATTTTTAAATCTTGTTTTCTTTCTTACA
>NW_007887705.1:0-540 GCF_000696425.1 Galeopterus variegatus
GACAAGGGATTAATATCCAGAACATACAAAGAACTCAAACGACTGTACAGTAAAAAAAAAAACAAATAATCCAATTAAAAAATGGACAAAGGGGACGAATGGACACTTTTCAAAGGAAGACATACAGGGCAGGCCCGTGGCTCACTCGGGAGAGTGCGGTGCTGATAACACCAAGGCCCTGGGTTCGGATCCCACATAGGGATGGCCGGTTTGCTCACTGGGTGAGCGTGGTGCTGACAACACCAAGTCAAGGGTTAAGATCCCCTTACCGGTCATCTTTTAAAAAAAAAAAAAAAAAAAAAAAACAAAGGAAGACATACAAATGACCAATAGGTACATGAAAAAATGCTCAGCATCACTTGTCATCAGAGAAATGCAAATCAAAACATATTGAGATATCATCTCACCCCGCTTAGACTGGCCATTATTAAAAAGACAGAATAACAAATGCTGGCAAGAATGCAGGGAAAAGAGAACCATTCTGCACTGTTGGTGGGACTGTAAATTAGCACAGCCATTATGGAAAACAGTATGGAGGTT
>NW_007887706.1:0-540 GCF_000696425.1 Galeopterus variegatus
GCTGCATCTGCAGCTGGATCTGTATGTCACCTGGGCACGGGGGTCCTGGCTACAGCACGGCTCGGCACAGCGTGGGTGCCTAACAGCCATAGCCTGGTGGGACACAGCTGGGTAAGTACAAGTGCCTCAGATTGCAATTATTACACTTTAAAATAAAAATTTTGTGGCTCATTTTCTTTGATTATAATGTGATAAAGCTAGAGCATAGTGACCAAATTATAATAAAAAAACAAAACAGTTGGGAATTTCAACCAAATTTCCAAATAATGCTTTAGTTAATAAGGTAATTCCAAGTACAATCTCAAATTATGTGAAATATGAAAACATACTTATATCACGCCTGAAATAAAATTAATTCTGAATGAAGTAAAGATTTAACTGAAGAAAAATTAAAATAAAAGCATTAGAAATTATTTGTGATAAATGTTGAGTATAAGGAAAACCTGTTAAAAGTAAAATACCAACACCAGAAACTATATTGGAATCAACTGCTAAAACTTTCTAGAACACTTAAAAGTATCTATACAAACAAAAATATTT
>NW_007887707.1:0-540 GCF_000696425.1 Galeopterus variegatus
GTGTATAGAAGAGGACATGTCCAATACTATTCATTTCTTTTCATATAAAAAAAAAAAAAAGCTAAAACACTCTTATGTCCTTCAACAGGAAAATAGATAAATTTTGGTATACTCATTCAATGGGAGTGAAAATGAATGACATAAGCTTTATATACCAATATACATGTATCTTGCAAAAAAAAGTTAATTACAGAAGAGAACCTACACTGTATTGTATTTACAAAGTTTTGTAACATGTCAAAATGCTATAAGTATTTAGTGATAAACATATATATGTGTGTAGCAAAAGTACAGAGATGCATGGGAATGAAAACCACAAAGCAGCATAGAGTTTAGCTGTAATGAGGAAGGGAAGAGTATGTTTTATTTCTTAAACATGGATACTTACTCTATTATTCTTTTATTTTTGTGTATTTCTTATACTCTATTCTTTTATTTTTGTGTATTTCTTAAGTATTACATAATAATTACATAATTTATTACATAATAAATTGAAAAATAGAAAAACAAAAACAACAAAAGGATGTGCTATAAGAAACC
>NW_007887708.1:0-540 GCF_000696425.1 Galeopterus variegatus
ACATGCTAATAATATTGATTTGATCATCACATACTGTACACAAATATTGATAGTCAGCTCTTTACCCCATATATATGCATAATCAATTATATTTCAATTCAAAAAAGAAAAATAAAAAGAAAAACATTACGAGAGGGATTCCAGCTTGATGAGAAGCTCAGTGATACAAAATTCTTCTATGGACCTACACTTCCTGGACTCAGTTGAGCATAACAAGATTCTAGAACACTTGAATCTAGAAATTAATGCCACCACTAATGACATAAAGGATACAGCACAGGTTGTCATTATTATTTTTCTATTTAATTCAGCAGTCTGGCCTCTGCAGAAACTGGATAGCTCCTCGAGAATAACTGTAGACTGCCCCAAGTTCAACCAATCGTAGACCCAAAAGCAGTGCTATACCATGCATGGGATCGTTTATAAAGTCTCCAGCACATGGTTTACAGTCAATGATTTGGGGAATGTATTCTTTTCTGTTCTGCTAGAAAAGATAAGAGACAGTTTACATTCACGTGAGATAAACAACAATATTCATTC
>NW_007887709.1:0-540 GCF_000696425.1 Galeopterus variegatus
ATCCCCTTAAACCAAACATACCTGTAATGTTTTTTGTTTGCTTTGCTTCTATTCAGAAAGGCCAAAGAACTGATTAGATCTAATGCTATCTATTTGATAAAGTGGAAATATAAGAATTTGGGAAAAAGCAACCAAAAACCTTCAACTTTATAATGGTCGGGATAGACAAGATTGGGGCAGTTAGATATAGACTCAAGTTCTTTGGAAGTCTAGAATATTAAAAATAGCAAACAAAACAACAATATTAATTATAATAACAGTACTGATGATAAAAGCAACTAATATAATTGAGTACTATTATGATCCACACACTATGTAAAACATTTTACCTTCAGAAATTAATTTCACAACAACCTTACTATGTTGATATTATTCCCATTTTAAAAGTAAAGCAACTGAGGTTTAAAGAGGTTAAATAATATGCTCAAGTTTAGCTCGCCAGTAAGCAGCAGAGCCGACGTGCGTAAGTTTGATTTCAAGGGTGGTGCTCATAGCATCTATGCTATAACAATATAGCACTTAACACATAGCAGGTGCTTG
>NW_007887710.1:0-540 GCF_000696425.1 Galeopterus variegatus
TGACAACTTACAGCCCATCCTTGTAAGTTGACTGCCCACAGCTCTTACCTGTCCCGATCACCTGCTACCAACTACTTATCTGACAGAAGAGGTAGCTGTTGGAAGACAAGTGCCCTAGACCAGGAGAGGAACCACAGCCTTGCTTTCCTGACTCCCTGGCAGACAGCTTCTCCCTCCCACCTCTCCTCCAAGGTCCAGCAGAGGGATTGCTCACCCTACTGGAGCAGTCAGTCAAAGCTGAAGCTTCTGGGACCCCCACTAGTGATGACTTCTCAGTGGAGAGGAGCTCATTAGGATCGCTTGGCCCTCTGCCTATGCTCCACCTCAGCGACACAGCCATGTTAGGACAGCTCTGGGGGCCACACACAGGATTCCCCAAAGGGTGAACACATCCTGGACCCATGGGGGATGGGTCTCCAAAATCCTGTCCACGTTTTATTAAGAGGCAATCTCCGCCATGTACAGGGGAACCAATATAAGGAAAAGAAGAAATTCTTCCACCAGCCACCTCTGCAGATGTGTCTTTCCTTCCATCCACCC
>NW_007887711.1:0-540 GCF_000696425.1 Galeopterus variegatus
TCCAATACTATGTTGAGTAGGAGTGGTGAGAGTGGGCATCCTTGTCTGGTTCCTGTTCTTATCATCCCCGTTCAGGATGATATTGGCGGTGGGTTTATTATATATGGCTTTGATTATGTTGAGATACTTTCCATCTATACCTAATTTATAGAGGGTCTTTGACATGAATGAGTGTTGGATTTTATCAAATGCTTTTTCGGCCTCAAATAGATGATCATATGGTCCTTGTGTTTGATTTTATTAATATGGTGGATCACATTTATTGATTTGCGTATGTTGAACCAACCTTGCTTCCCTGGGATGAATCCCACTTGATCGTGGTGAATGATCTTACATATGTGTTATTGTATTCTGTTTGCTAATATTTTATTGAGGATTTTTGCATCTATATTCATCAAGGATATCGGCCTGTAGCTTTCTTTCTTGGTTGTATCTTTACCTCGTTTTCGTATCAGGATGATGTTTGCTTCGTAGAATGAGTTTGGAAGCTTTGCCTCTGTTTCAATCTTTTGGAATAGTTTGTAAAGAATCGGTGTCATT
>NW_007887712.1:0-540 GCF_000696425.1 Galeopterus variegatus
TGAGGGTTGCGATCTGTTGCTGGACACGGAAAAAAGACAAAAGACAAAAAAAAAAAAAAAGTATTGATAGAAGCATACTGTGGAACATACTGTAACAATTGAAAAAGACTAAATTAAATCATCTTCTAGTGACTTAAAGCAAAATCCAAAATGTGCAGTTGAATGTAAAGAAGCAAATTTCAGAAAATGTATAAAGTATCATCCATATTTTGTAAAAAATATAAGTTATTTGTGTTGGTATTTGAGCATAAAGAAATATATGGGGGGTATATTCGTGTGGGTGCAAATGCATTACCTCTGTAATTTTAGATAAGTTAAATATGTGCACTAAAGTAAAATTTTATTTGGCAGTTCTCACTTTGATAATAAGGCAAAACATTAGAACAGAATAGTCTGTCTTCAGTAATTCTCCGATTTGCAGATATTTTGCTCACTCTACTTTTCTTAAATTTATTATAACATTTTACCTCTTTACGCCTGTTAAAAATAAAGTAATTCAATGTTAAAAAAAAAAACCCACCTGGGCCGGCCCGGTGGCAC
>NW_007887713.1:0-540 GCF_000696425.1 Galeopterus variegatus
AAAATGAAGGTTAAAGACTTCCCAATCCCCCCGAAGTCATCTAAAATATTTTATGACACATCGTAAGAAACGAAAATTGTTAGGTATTTGGAACCTATATAATTTCATGATCAGTGCACAAATAGAGGTTTAGGTCTAAAAAGAAAAGGAAGACTATCACTTAAATGGTTTAACCAGGTGCATTGGTTGTACACACTGCAGCTCTTCTAAACTTTAAATTATCTGGGAAGAAAAATATTCTGTAAAAGCAGCCCGTAGATCATTAGTACCACCTAAGGAAATCATCTCTACAGAAAACTGCCATTCCAGCTGGCTGCACCGAGCAGTCTTTCTTCTTTCTGAAAGAGATGTTCCTTTACAAAAAAGTTGTCACCCATTCAGCCAGTTAAGAGCAGTTTAGATCACGTGGGTCCGATTCTACTACATTCACTTAAACTGACTTGACAAAAACCTTCAACTATTCAATGGGGTAAAGTTTTTGAAGAAAAATAAGCTAGAAAAATAACTTTTATAGGTTAAAATGTAGCCTACATCAAGTGA
>NW_007887714.1:0-540 GCF_000696425.1 Galeopterus variegatus
GGGTCAGGCCCAAAAGGAGAAAGTCAGGAGAAGTGTCAGCTATATGTGAAGACTGACTTTAGAGGGCCAAGAAGGCAATTACATTCTTCTCTTCTAATTCAAGCCAGTGTCAATGTCTCCAAACTGAAGGGAATGAGGAGGAGTTTTGGAAGGAGACTGAAGTCATTATAGCCAAGGTCACTGGAAGGGCCTGAAGATTTCAGGGAAGGGTGAAGGTAGGGCATGGTTGGAGATCTTTGAGTATTAATGTCTTTGCCCCTTGCAAGAGGCATTGAACTCCTTGAGGACAAAAACTGGGCTTTCTTCCTGTCTGATCTGCAAATAAAAGTAAGCTCCTAATATGGCTTGGTAGATGGATGGATGAATAAAAGAATTGATAAATAATTAATCATTTCATACTTCTTAGGGTAGCCACTAAAAAAAACCCCCAGAAAATAATAAGTGTTAGTGAGAATGTAGTGAAATTGGAGCCTGTGGACATTGCTGATGGGAATGAAAATGGTACAGCCTCTGTGGAAGATGGTATGGTAGCTCCCTGCA
>NW_007887715.1:0-540 GCF_000696425.1 Galeopterus variegatus
TTTCTGCTGCTCTAGGACCTTGCATAACTGGTCTCTCTGACTGAACATCTTTTCCTCTAGAGATATGATTGGCTCATTTCTTTATTTCCCTCTTCAAATTGCCTCATCAGGGAAGTCATTCTTGACGATTCTACCTAAGAAATACCTATTACCAACCATGCCACTTTCTCTATTTTTACCATCTTTTAGTTTCTTCATAGTACTTCTCTTCACTGATCTTTAAAATATATTTATTTGTTTGATGCTGTTGTCTATACACCCCACCAATACAATGTATACTTTATGAGGTAAGGGGTTTTTTCAAATAAACTTTTTATTTTGAGATAGTTGTAGATTCATGTGCTGTTGTAAGAAATACTACAGTGAGATTGTGTGTCCCTTTTACCCAGTTTCCACCAATTGTAACTGATAGAGTTTGGATGTGTTGTCCCCACCAGAACTCATGTGGAAATCTGATCCCCAATATGGCAGTGCTGGAGGCTGTTTGAGTCATGGGGGTGGATCCATCATGAATGTATTAATGTTCTGCCTGGGGGAGGG
>NW_007887716.1:0-540 GCF_000696425.1 Galeopterus variegatus
CTTTTAAAAGACTTTGTAGATACAACACCCTTGGAATGCAAGACTTAGGTTTGCATGAGTCAAGATTTTACCAGCTATGTTAGAGGTGCATGACATATAGTAATCCATAATTTTCTTGCAGTGCGAATTTAAATCACACAGTCCTGCAGACTGGCCTTTCAGTGAGTGAGCCCATCAAGTGGCCTCCCACCCCCCGGTAACCTTATGATCTGGTTGAAGTGTTGAATAATTTTCTAGTGCTAACTATCCTGGTGTGTGATTTTTAGAATTTGGGAATCTGGGAAATTGTTCCCCTTTGAGAATGTCACTGATCTGAAATACACCTTTTAGATTTTTTAATAGAGGTGAAGTTTTTTTTTAATTAATATCAATGTCCATTGATAAGGAAAAAATTTAACACAAAAAATAACATCCTTAATGAAAAAAGAACTCTTAAACGTGAATTAGAAAAATCTAAGCAGAAACTCGGTAAAGGACATGAGCAGATAAGTTATACACCCATAGAAACATTCATGTCTAATAAGAACACTTTGGCCGGCC
>NW_007887717.1:0-540 GCF_000696425.1 Galeopterus variegatus
GCTGTTTAAGGGACTTGAAATTCAGATAGAAGCCACCAAGGCAGAAACAAGTGAGTGGTAAGGTTTAGGCATGCAGAAAGTTGCTAAAGCAAAAAACATAGACAACATTCAGCCACTGATTCAACATTTATAAGGCAATTGATAATGTCTCAACACATACCCCATAGGGAGAGAGCCAGAATAAAAATATTTTTTGACATTTCCATTTGGAAGCATAATGCCTCACATTTAGTATATAAAAAACTGAGGAGCCTTTCCCAAGCTGATTTATAATAATATTCCAACAAACAGGCAAAATACTAGTCTATTCCCTAAAGATGAGGCTTATTGTTTTAAAAGGTGAAAATTATAAAATAATCAAAAATCGTGTATGTATATGTGTATGTGTGCATAAAATAAAAATTAAGATAAAAATAAAACATCTTTCTAAAATTTATCTTATAATTCCAAAAGGGTCTCTAGAAACTGAACTAGTATCTGCCATCTGTTTTTATTTAAATGATTTTTAAATTATTCCTATTATTTAGTGATGCCAGATGC
>NW_007887718.1:0-540 GCF_000696425.1 Galeopterus variegatus
AGGTAATCATTCCACCTAAAAGTTGTTCTCTCAGTGCTAAATGTCAAAGTTATAAAAAGTGTTTCTCAAAATAGGATCCACAATTCAGTAGTACCCAGAATGGGCAGGTCAACATTTCTTAAAACTGATGTCATTAGAACAACTATTTCCATCAGCAAGGGTCACTGTTAGGAGAGGACCTTTAAAACTGTGCAGTTCCATTAATGTACAGCAGTGTCAGACTAAACATGAATTGTTTCTTGACTCTGACTTTTGAGGCAATTGTGTTAATTTAACCCCCTAGTTTGTCCTTCCCCCAAACAAGTTTATACTTTTATTAAGCAAAATTTGATTATAGACACTGAAATACTGAAAATCTGCTTGCATTTTTCTTTAATTTTCGTGATTCCTTTCAGTTGGCCAACTTGTCATCTTTACATTTCTTATGTTGACTTGACTTTTCTGGGAGAGGAAATGTGCATCTGAGCTGCTTCTCTATGGGTGGAACCACGTGCAGCATGCCTCATCATGACAGCTCATCCCTCAGTCTATGCTGGTGCC
>NW_007887719.1:0-540 GCF_000696425.1 Galeopterus variegatus
TGGGTTTTGTCTCCTGATTGGACCCTTATGGGTGCAGAGGAAGTTTCATGAATGGACCATCCTGGCCCAAAATCCAAGCCTTCTGGGGGGCGTCAGACTCACTGCCCACAAGTGCTCTCAGAAGGACTCACCGAGTGAAGGAAGGTGTCAGGGAATGGCTCCATGCAGGGGATGCAGGAGCTGGGGCAGTCCATGCTTGGTGACCACAAACCTAACCTGGGGTCCTTCTGACTCAGGTGCAGCAGAGCTGCATGTGCGGGGATAGCCTATGACCTGCCCTTCATGTGGCAGAGGAGACTCACTTGCAATTTTCTCCCCAGAAGGGGAGCATGGATGAAATACATCCGCTCCTTTCCACGCCTGTCTTTCTTCCCCTGGGGAGGAGGGGAGGCTTATCTTAATGGCGAGTGTGGGAGAAAGAACTGACGCTGTTGGCCTGGCCACTGTCAGGTTCTCCCCCAGAAAGCCCCTTTCTTTGCCCATCTGTGATAAGCTTGTGCTGGGGCAGGAGCCATCCAGTGCTGCTTACCTATATAATGT
>NW_007887720.1:0-540 GCF_000696425.1 Galeopterus variegatus
TGCTGTCTCCCATGAGCTTGTGGTCCTTAGAATCTGGTCTTTCTCTCTATTTCCTACATTATGATCATAAAGTCTTCATTATTTATTTCCAGATTTTGGTGATAAAACAAAGGAAGATTGCCAATTGACTCTTGCATCTAAGCCTTACAGGACTTACTGTGTAGAGGTGCTCAACTCTGATTGTGCTCTAACTCATCAAGTTGTGAGTGCTGGGCCTATCTGAGAGTGAACTTGATTTTCCCTAGGCAGAGCATTTTCATGGGACAGTAAGGTTTGTAGCCAGTGATACCCTGATCCTGCCATAGTGGATAGGATGACCATCTCTTTCTCTCTTATTCTAAAAGATGGCAGCCATGTCTGTCATCTAGACAAGGAGGACAAGTGCCCTTCCCCTTGGAAGAACTGAACTCAGTTTCTACTTCAGTGTTCACAGCCCTGACTCTCTGCTTGTAGTATGGAGTTGTGATGTACTGAAAATTCCAGTGGGGTTTTCCTTTTAGAGATGATCTAAAATAATGTAGCTATAATTTGGGGAAGTGG
>NW_007887721.1:0-540 GCF_000696425.1 Galeopterus variegatus
AAAAAAAAAAAAAAAAAAAAAAAACGGAGAGAGAGAAAGGATCAAGGGTGGTGGCCAGGTTGGTGCTTGGATATGTAGGTGGCAGTTAGAGCTAGAGAACAGGATGCGGGGGAGGTGATATGCTGACGTCAGGACATGTTCAGTTTGAGGTGCCTGTGCGACTTCCATGAGGAGAGGTAGAGGAGCCAGTTGGACACTCAAGTCTCAAGGTCAGGAAAGGGAGATGACCAGGATGGCCACACACCCTTGGGCACTTATTGTCAGCACCACTTTTCATCCTCAAAGTGTCCCAGTTTGGACTATGGATTATCCATTCACCCTAGACATAACTAACTTGCCTCTATGACACATCTTGATATCAGAAACATCTGGGTCCAGTCTCCACTGTCCTTGTACACACACACACGTATGGAAAAATCCTACTCACGTGGACATTCTTAGCTGGGCACACATAAAATTATGGCCATGAATATGCAGTTCCCAGGGAGGCCTTTCATTATGGCTGAGGGGTGTCTGATTGGTCTAAAAGCCTTTGCTTCC
>NW_007887722.1:0-540 GCF_000696425.1 Galeopterus variegatus
TGTTTCCTGTGAACACCAACCGCTGCATTTCCCGCTCTGCTGACACTCCTAACACCCCTCATCACACCGCACTCTCCATCCCTTCTTCATCCTTCCCACTGCTTTTCATCTTGGGAGCATACAACCCCCACTCCAGGTTTTCATTCACGCTTCTGTCTCCACATCTTTCTCCAGGGGAAGCTACTGCAGGGCTGGATCCAGCTGTGGCCATTGAGCGGGCATCTCGTGACCTCTAGAGCTGTGCCCCAGTGCCTGCCTTTCCACCTGCCACCTCAAGACACCCGGAACTTCGGGCACAACAATGTGCCTGCCATCCCCACTTCCTGTGCTTCTTTCACGACTGCACCCCAATACCTCCTTCCAGAAGTCATCACTTGCACTCTGGAGGCTGAGTGGGGCAAGTCCCTGTCTGGGCTCCTCTGGCTTCTACAGACCTGTAAGCACACTCACAACACTGGAACTATTGTACAAGTCTTGTCCCCAGCTGTAAGCCCCTGGAGGCAGAGAAGATGTTCTGTTCATTCCCTTGTCCGCAGAGAC
>NW_007887723.1:0-540 GCF_000696425.1 Galeopterus variegatus
TAGTTATAGGAATGACTTTTTAGATGCAACACCAAAGACATAATCCATGAAATAAATAATTGATAAGGTGAACTTTATTAAAATTAAAAACTTAGCTGTGAAAGACAATGTCAAGAGAATGAGTAGACAAGCTATACACTGGGAGAAAAATATTTTTAAAAGGCACATCTTTTAAAGGACTGTTATTCAAAATATACAAAGAACTCTTAAAGCTCAGCAATGAAAAAACAAACTGCAATTAAAAAATGGGCCACACACCTTAACAAACACCTCATCAGAGAAGGCATACAGATGGCAAACAAGCATACAAAAACATGTTAAGCATCATACAGATGCATCACAAGGGAATTGAAAATTAAAACAATGAGCTACCACTACATACCTATTTGATTGGCCAAAATCCAAAACACTGACAACACCAGATGCTGACAAGGATGCAGAACAATGGGAACTCTCATTCATTGCTAGTGGAAATGCAGAATGGTACAGGGACTTTGGAACACAGTTCTGAAAAGTTTCAAGAGGGATTCAAAGACCACA
>NW_007887724.1:0-540 GCF_000696425.1 Galeopterus variegatus
GGTTTTTTTTTTTTTTTTTTTTTTTTTTTTTTTTTTTTTTTTTTTTTACATTTTTTCTGCCTCTCTTGTTCTCATGCCTGCAGGAGACAAGATGGAAAATACTCCAGCAATATTAAAGAACTGGAGCTATATTAAACTAGTTGGTTTGGGTGGGGGGTGGGCTCATATTTTTCTACAATGTGGCTTGGCCCCAATGTAAGTTAGAGGATGCAGAACAATGGCCCCAAAATGGCTCTCTAAATTACAACACCATCCTACAGTTGAATCTCTAATGTCACTGGGCTCATAAGTGGAGTGAAGTTTTATATGTCCATGCCTTTATGACCTTATATCAGGGTCCAAAACTAAAAGGAAATTGTCTGATGTGCTATTCAAGAATACAAGTGAAGCCTATCCCTACCCCTACCCCTGAGACTGACATCCTTGATGACCCTTCTCCTAAATAGTACCACAGGGCTCATTTAGAAACATTATCTATGTAACATTCTAAGCTAAAGATGAAAGGTGGAGCATTTCCTGCAGTGACTGAAACAATATCAA
>NW_007887725.1:0-540 GCF_000696425.1 Galeopterus variegatus
TATCACAAGTTGAAACTATCATAAGTCAAAAATGCATTTAATATCCTGATAAACCCATCATGAAGTCAAAAAATTGTATGCCAAACCATTGTAAGTTGGGGACCATCTATATATACAGTCATCCCTCGGTATCCACAGGGGATTGGTTCCAGGATGTCCAGCAGATAACCAAAATCTGCAGATGTTCAAATCCTTGATATAAAATGGCATAGTATTTGCATATAACCTATACAACATTCTCCCACGTACTTTAAATCACCTTTAGATTACTTGTAATACCTAATAAATGCTATGTAAATAGTTGTTACATTGAATTGTTCAGGGTAATCATAAGGAAAAAAAAAATCTATACATGGTCAGCACAGATGCAATTTTTTTTTAACATTTCGATCCAAGGTTTGTTGAATCCACAGATGTGGAACCCATGGATACAGAGGACTGACCGTACTATGTTCTTTCCTATATATACATAGATATGATAAAGTTTAATTAATTAATTTATTTTTTTATTTTTTATTTTTTTCCTTTTTTTGTCTTTTT
>NW_007887726.1:0-540 GCF_000696425.1 Galeopterus variegatus
GAAAGACCATTTACCATTTCCTTGGTATCCTTTTCTCTATTCCTTAACATTTTAAGGCTTCCTCACAATTCCAGACTAGATTGTATCAAATTTATTTAGTAGCAAAGGAAGGGTGTACAATTTTCTGTGCTATAAATCATTTTTTAAAAATTAATTAATGAATTTTATTTTATTTTAACATTTACTTGTACATATTTGTGAGGTACAGTGTGTCATTTCAATAGATGCATATACCGTATACTATGATTCACTTCAGGTAGATAGCATAGTTTTGTACCTGTTAATCTACCATGTCCTCTCTGCCTGGTCTCCTCCCCTCCTGGCCTCTGGTAACCATAATTCTACTCTCTACTTCTATGAGAACCACTTTTTTTTTTTGGTAGCTGAATAACATTTCTGTGCTGGAAATCATGAAAAACATTTTATTTCAGTGATTCGTTTTTATTCCTTCTGTCCCATTTCCCCTTGCTCTTCTCCTCCTCTTTAATTTTTTAGCAGCCTCAATTCTTTCAAGTCAAACACATCAGCATTAATAAAAGT
>NW_007887727.1:0-540 GCF_000696425.1 Galeopterus variegatus
TTGTTTGTGTGGTGGTTATCAGTGAAGTGATATATCTTTTTATGATAAAAGTCATAAATAGCTAGTGGAAATATATGAGGAAAGGGGCTTTGATAGGAGGGGAAGAGAGTTACTATTAGGGGGCCCATTAGGTGCTGGAATCTCTGCCAAAAAGTAGTATATATATACTTGCAACACAGTCACAAATAAACACAAATGCATCTATATTAGATGTTTACACATTCACACAAATATAGCATGAGTATAAACCTAAACATGTGTGTGTATTGTATATTATATACACATACGTACACTCATTTAATTCTCGCACTAAAACTGTCAAGTGTTTCTATACTTTACCATTTCAGAAATAGAGTCAGAAGTGTTCATTCAATTCATCCAACTTCACCCAGCTTGAAGATGGTAAAGCTTATAGGTGAACGAAGTTGCCTTTGCTAGAATGGCCATGTAAGGCACATGCTAAAGATGTCATGATGCATATAACACATCCAGGGCTGGCCTTCATCATCTGTACTCTAGAAAGCCAGGTGCTATATGTAG
>NW_007887728.1:0-540 GCF_000696425.1 Galeopterus variegatus
AAGGCACTTGCTGTGTGCTATGCACTGTTTTAAGTGCTCTTCATATGTTAACCCACTGAATGCCAACAACAGTTTGATGAGGGAGGTGCTGTTATTACACTCATTTTACAGGTGCAGAAACTGAGTCACTGAGGGGCTAAATAACTTGTCCAAGGTCACACAAACAGTAGCAAAGCCAGGATTCAAACCAGAGGACTTTGGTTCCATAAAGAGACTCTCAATAAAATACAATCACCTGCATAATGAAGGTCCTCCCTCTGGCATTCTGCCCTCCCTGACCCTGCCTTGTGCAAGGGCATGAGTAATAAGTGCACTCTCCCACCCAGCTGCACTGACGTGGAGGCCTCTTTTCCACCTCAAAGCTGTACCTTCACTCCTCTCCCATCATCTACTGCTGAAAAAGGAGAGCTCACCCCCAGACCTGCCCTAAGCCTCCTTAGGGACCTTCACAGTCTTATCTCTTTTTGGGCCCTTCATCCGCACTTGCCTACACACACTTCCAACTTCATTCACAAACCCCTCTCAGCTTCGAATGAATGA
>NW_007887729.1:0-540 GCF_000696425.1 Galeopterus variegatus
ATCTTCATAAAGTCTTTGTTCAGTCCTACTTTCTGAAGTGTTTTCCCTATGTTTTCTTTTAGGATCTTTATAGTTTCAATATGTATATTTAAGTCTTTAATCCATTTTTAGTTGATTTTGGTATATGGTGAAAAGTACAGGTCTCATTTCATTCTTCTACCTGTGGGAGTCCAATTTTCCCAGGATCATTTATTGAAGACGCAGTCTTTTCCCCAGTGTATGTTCTTGATGCCTTTGTCAAAGATCAGTTAGCTGTAGATACATGGGCTAATTTCTGGGTTCTCTATTTTGTTCCATTGGTTTGTGTGTCTGTTTATGCCAGTACCATGCTGTTTTGCTTACTGCAGCTTTTGTAGTGTGATTTGAAGTCAGGTAGTGTTATACATTCAGCTATTTTCTTTTTTTTTGCTCAGAATTGCTTTGGCTATTTGGGGGTATTTTGTTGTTCCATATGAATGTTAAGATTCGTTTTTTTTCCCCCGTTTTTGTGAAGAATGTCATTGGTATTTTGATGGGGATTGTGTTGAATCTGTAGATCAC
>NW_007887730.1:0-540 GCF_000696425.1 Galeopterus variegatus
AGGGCAGCTGTTGTCACCACAGCTGAACGCCTCAGGGACCAATCTGGTGCTCTGGACGACAGCTCCTGGGAGCCGATGTCTACACTGCAGCCTCCGAGCAGTCGGGGTCCGTACGATCCCCCGTGGCCGTCACCAGGGCCCTGTCCCCTGTCCGGGTTTCTGTCTTCTTCGTAGTGGAAGACGCCCCCCCCGCCATAGACTGCTAAGAAAACGGTCTTGGGCTGCTAAACGTCCAGATGCCCGTCCTCGCCTTGAACGGTCTTGGGCTGCTAAACGTCCAGAGGCCCGTCCCCGCCTTGTCGGACTCATGTTTGACTGAGGAAAAGCGGAGATTGGAGCCGACTCTCCACGACACGCTGAAGGCCGGTCTCCCCTGTCGTCTCCCTCTTGAGGATCCTCCGCAGGGTCCGTCCCCTGGACCCCCACACCCAGAGGTAACACGGTGTCCTCTGTGCTTCCCCAGTGCGGGCGGGTGTGGGTCCATCGTCACTCTCCACGTGGGGACCTCTGGGGACCTCCGGGAACTGTCCCTCCCTCCTT
>NW_007887731.1:0-540 GCF_000696425.1 Galeopterus variegatus
GGTTCATATATTGGAAACTTGACCCCCATTATAAAAATGTTGAAGATGCAAACTCCAATTATGGTATTTGAAAGGCGGCACCTTTGAAAGGTGATTGGATCCAATGACCATGCCCTAGCGAACGTATTGATCCATTTTTGGAATAATAAGTTGGCAGTTTGATGGGTGGTAATGGGTGTGGTTCTGATGGCTTTAAGAGGAGAGCAAGTGAGCAGGTTATCTCTCTCTGGCTCAGCTCATTTTCCCCATGTGATATGGTGTGTTGCAGTACACAGCCACCACCAAGAAAAAAGCCCTCACTAGAAGTATTCCCTGGACCTTGGACTTTCCAGCTTCTAAACTGTAAGAAATAAATTTTGTTTGTTTATAAATTACCCAGTTTCAGGTATTGTGTCACACACAACAGAAATAGACTAATACAAGGTTTTAACATGTTTGTAAGTTTAATGAGTAAAGGAGATATTTCAGGGGCAGAGTTGGTAACTTCAGGCTTTGATGTGTTAGGTTTCAGATGGAAAATGCAATTAGATCTATCTAACT
>NW_007887732.1:0-540 GCF_000696425.1 Galeopterus variegatus
ATCTAAATCAGAATCTGAGGGTCAGCCCCGTGGCTCACTCGGGAGAGTGCGGTGCTGGTAGTGCTGAGGCCGCAGGTTCGGATGCTATATAGGATGGTTGGTGCCGTGTGCTCACTGGCTGAGCGTGGTGCAGACAACATTGTGCTGAGGGTTGCGTTCCCCTTACCAGTCAAAAAAATAAAATAAATAAAAAATAAATAAATCAGAGTCTGATGTGTTGTACATTGTTTTTTGAATTTCTTATTTAACTAATTAGCACAAATTTTATTAGTCCATATAGGAAACCTAAGACTCATTAAGGACTCTAGCACATGCCCCTTTAATGTGTGCCTGAACAATGAAAGAAAATAAGATAATATTTCTTCTTCCTAGACACAAAATAGAAGATGGCATGATCCAGACTTCAGAATGATACATATCTGGGATTTAATCTCCTTCCTAGCATTTATTCTTTTGGTGGCCATATGCTCATAGTTTATACCCATTAGATAGATGTGAAAGCAAAGATTCAAATAAGGTTAAAATAGTATAAAACCTTTT
>NW_007887733.1:0-540 GCF_000696425.1 Galeopterus variegatus
ATCCATTAACATAAGATAGAATAAATAATGTATTAAAATTGAATCAGCATTAATTGATATATAAATGTCTGCTCAGCTCTTAAAAGGAAATAATATATCGAGAGATGTGTATATGTGTGTTTCCATGTAGATTCCTAATCAAAGTCCAATAAAGCTAAGGGATGTCTTAAGAACAGCATATGCTGAATGTACTTTGTTGTTGCTCTGACTTTTGTTGGAAACACCTTGAGGATTTCAACCTATGTTATTCTAGGCACTTTTACTCTCAGAACATTAGTTCCTTATGTGTAAAATAAGTCATTATAAAGTGGTGAGCATTTAAAATTCCATCCAGCTGTAATAACCTATGATTATGTTTTAAAAACTTACCAGTCACTACTTACCTTTTGTTTGCATTTCTACTTAACTGTTGTAAGCCCCAGCTCGTTTTTCACTGGAAAAATCAAATTTGATACTTAAAAAATTTAAAAACAAATTACTGCAACATTTACCATAATTTGGAGCAGGCTTTCTCTGTTCATAGAAGAAATGTGTTTCTCC
>NW_007887734.1:0-540 GCF_000696425.1 Galeopterus variegatus
CCTGTCCCATTCTCAGCCTTTCCCCAAATGGTCATGTATTCTAAAATTTTAGTGAGCAATTCTTTCCTGGATTTGAGGAATATAAATTGCTTGACAGTTACATTACATTCTCTATCGAGGCAGTTATTGATCAGTGCTAAGAAATGAAGGTCCGTAAAATTTAATAATAGAGGGATAACTGATAACACACACCAAGAAACACAAATATAAGTAGATAAAGTGATAGTTGTGCAGCAGTCAGATATGATGGATACTATGAAAAAGAAAGAGGATATAGAGGAGGATGTTGATAGGGACTGTTATCATTTTACTGGGTGCTCAGAAAAAAATAGTGGTAAGGTATGTCAGTTTGAACGTTCATCTAAAGAAAAAAAAAACAGCAAAGGACTAAATCAAAAATTCAAAAATGGAAGTACACAAAGAAAAACCAAATGAAATATCAGAAGAAATGTTTTGGTTTTTATATGGTCTGACAGGAGATGAGACAAGACTTTTCCCCCACTCTTTTTTTAATGGGTTATGAATATTCATGAGATAAAA
>NW_007887735.1:0-540 GCF_000696425.1 Galeopterus variegatus
TTTGATCTTAGCAATAATAATACTGAATTCTTATTAAATAGAGGCAATGTTGTAGGTATATACAATAGAAAACATAATTTCAGCCCTTGGAAATTATAATCACTCAAACCATATGTGTAACATGAAGTCAGGTAGGTATTTTACATATCTTCATGTCCTCTGATCTAACTCAGATGCTTTTCAAATAGTAAAGAACTCAGTAAATATTTTTAAAGGTGGACTTATAAAAATCTAGTTTTAATGAAATTTTGTCTATTATGTAATGTGTTTTTTTTCTTTTAATTGAGTTTAAGAAACACATTAAGTACACAACATTTATTTTGTCTGTTCAAAATATTTGTTTCACGAGCATACAAGTCAGCTTAAATATATGTTTGCTTTGGAGCTACTTAGATGTCAAATACTTGTTGATTTTTATGTGTACACTTCATTAAATCCAATGCTTTGCAAAGCACCAATTCAATTGGTAATGTAAATTTTCCCACATTATATTTTATTCTCTTTTCTCTCTCTCTCTCTCCCTCCCTCCCTCCCCCCTCC
>NW_007887736.1:0-540 GCF_000696425.1 Galeopterus variegatus
TGTGCACTTTGTTGATAGTATTCCTCAGCCCTTGAGGTATCAGGGTTGCCATGGAAGGGAAGGGAAGGGAAGGGATGCTGTGGGACAAGCTAGAGTTTGCACTAGGTTGAAGTGCAAGAGACCCCCAAAGAGCCAAATCAATCTTGAATAAAAAAGAACAAAGTTGGAGAACTCACACTTCCTGAGATCAAAACTTCCTACAGTAATGAAGACAACAGGGTACTGCAATAAGGGTGGACATGTACATCAATAGACTAGAACTGAGTGTCCAGAAATAGACTCATATTTATAACTCAATTTATTTTCAACAAGGGTGCCAAGACAATTCAGTGTGTATGCGTGGGAATAACCTTTGACAAACGGTGCTGGGACAATTGGACATCCACATGCAAAAGAATGAAGTTGGACCCCTACCTCACACCATATACTAGAATTAACTTAGAATGGATCAAAGACCTAAATATAAGAGTTAAAACTATAAAACTCTTAGAAGAAAATATAGGAGAAAATCTTCACCTTAGGCAAAATCTTCTCAGATAT
>NW_007887737.1:0-540 GCF_000696425.1 Galeopterus variegatus
GGAGTGGTGTCCCAGGCTATGCTGAGGGTGCTCAAATGTACAGTATCTGCATAATATATATATTTTTTGTCTTTTTTACTGACCGGTAACAGAATCACAACCCTTGGTGTTGCGCCCGCACCTCGCTCAGCCAGTGAGCGGGAACCGGTCTCCACATGGGATCCGAACCCTCGGTGGGAGTGCTGCCACACTCCCAAGCGGCACGATCCCACGCGGCGCACTCCCAGTGTGCCACTGGGCCAGCCCCATAATTTATTTTTTTAAAAAAGTGATGTCAAAAATGATCTGATGGCAAAAATAATCTACTTCTGAGGATTTGATAGAAATCATGGATTTGTAATTTCTTATCTATGTGACTTGACAACAGCATTTCCACCTAGCATAGGGAACACCCCCTCTCTTATCCATAGGGTATCAGATTTCAGCTCATATCCCCAGGACCGTATTAGTAGAATTCATCACATACCTTCTAATTCATCAGAGAGCTGCACAAATATAGTAGCAGAAGCAGTTACTTGTGAAAGCACATAATAATTCAAA
>NW_007887738.1:0-540 GCF_000696425.1 Galeopterus variegatus
TACTGGCATCATATTGTAATTAATCACCATGTAGATAATCTTGGGGAAAGTATCAAAAGTTAATTAAATTAATTAGTGAGAATACTTGGAACTAAAGCACATTTTTTATTCAAAATAGGGAGAAGTCAAAAATAGGGCTAACGGATGACTGTTTGATAACCCAATATACATTGCATACATATCGAGGAGGTCTTTAATATACACTGCATCTTTATTTTATGTGTGCAATTTTCCTTGTGGCAATTATTATTACAGCATAAATAACAAGAACAATGAATTGTCTTTGCAGGAAGATGAGAAACTTCACATCTAAATGAGCACTTTCCCCTTCTCAATAATCACTTTTAGAAGCCAAATGTTTATTTTCACAATGTTAACTGTCTTATTCCATTCAGGCTTCTATTAAAAAAATGCCATAAATTGGGTGGCTCTTAAACAACAGAAACTTATTTCTCACAGTTCTGCATATTGTGAAGTCCAGGATCAAGGCACCAGCAGATTCAATGTCTGGGGAGGGTTTGCTTTCTCATAGATGTCACT
>NW_007887739.1:0-540 GCF_000696425.1 Galeopterus variegatus
CTGCATAGTACCAAGGGCAAAAAATTACCAACTTAGAATTTCATATTCTGCTAGATTGTCATTCAAGAGAGAATAAATTTTCAATATACTAGGGCTAAGAGAGTCTACCTACTACAGATCCTTACAAGAATAATTATTATAGTATATATTTTATCAAGAAAAAAAATTAACCCAGTGGAAGATATAGGAAGCAGAAACCAATAAGAGACGGTAAATTTGTTTTGTTTTTTTTTTCCTTTTTCTTCAGTTTCACTACCATGTTTCTCGGTATAGCTTTATCTTAATTTGTCCTGCTTGATATTCAAAGTACACTTTTGTTCTGAGATTTTCATTTCTGTTTTTATTTTTTTAATTTGGCAAATTTTTCATTTCTTATTTCTCTACATTGTCTCCATTTTTAATTTTTATGAGAGTTATACTAGAAAATTTTAATCATAAATATCTTTACTCTGCACTTTTGGTGGATGGCATTTTTCATCTTTCTCTGTAAACATCTCAAATATACATTAAAGTCTTTAGCAGATAATTCCTTAAAATTAA
>NW_007887740.1:0-540 GCF_000696425.1 Galeopterus variegatus
AGGTCACCCACCTCTTACCTATAGAAACTTGACCTCTTACCCACAGAAACTTGAGATAGTGCGTACTGTTTCAAATCATTAAGTTGCTGGCTATTCCTTATGCAACATTAGGAACCTAATGTTATGCATAAATTTCCCAAAAGAGAGAAGCCCCTGGGTTGGCTATTTCAGTGCCCCTTCACTTTGTCATTCATGCTGGTCCTATAGTGTTCTGCCTGCCACACTCAGGCCCCATAACCAAGGACCATATTATGCAACCAGGGGACATATCCACATATAATAATGTCCTTCCATCAACAAGCCATCTTTTCCAAGTCTCTTTTTTTTGGAGGAAACTTTCCCAGACATGTCACAAAATCCTCTAGTCAGACACTGGACAGAACTGTGTCACATGCTCAGCCCAAAAGGACCACTCAAGAAAAGAGTAGTCTCAGCTAACTATACAATGCTTAGGAAAAATAAATCCCTGAATAACTCTATATAGAGGAGGGTAACAAAACAGAACCAAAAATCTGTCCCAAGTTGAAGATGATTTTTTGC
>NW_007887741.1:0-540 GCF_000696425.1 Galeopterus variegatus
AATTTTAAAAAAAAAAAAAAAAAAAAAAAAAAAGCTTCACTTACTACCTTCAGAATGTAACTAGTGCATTTTCTCTCTGGTGTGCAGATTGCTCTAAACTGTATGGTGACGTTGGCCAGAGGCAGACCCCATCTCAGCCAGTCAGTGGTTGAGGCCTTGCTGACTCAGATGCACAGTGCTCAGGACACTGCCCGGGTCCTGATGTGCCACTGCCTCGCAGCCATTGCCATGCAGCTGCCGGTCCTGGGTGATGGAATGCTTGGTGACCTCATGGAGCTCTACAAGGTGATCGGACGGTCAGCCACAGACAAACAACAAGAACTTCTGGTAAAGAGCTACTTTTTCAACCTGCTGCAGATGACTGGGATCTGGTCTAGTGGAAATAACTTTAAGAAGTCAACACTACTGTTTGACTTCACTTAGAAAGCAAAACAAGCAATCAACAGTTAAAGTAGTTATCTAAGACCAAGAGCATGCTGCAGTCAAGATAGAATTGGCACCATCAGTTTTTCACTATTTTCATTTTTGATTTAGAAAGCC
>NW_007887742.1:0-540 GCF_000696425.1 Galeopterus variegatus
ATATTATGAGACAATAAAAGAGATTGTTCTAGAATCATGAAGCTAGAAAATCTGTCTTGACCCATTTCTTCCTCCCAAGAGCTCGAGAAAACTAATTTCACATAAGAATAGGCAACAGAAAAGGATCAAGTTTGAGTCCCATATACATTTATGAATAAAGGAAAGGGAGAACAATATTCCTTTTGGCAATCTACTGGCAATTAAAACACACCATAAAAACATACTTATAAAATAAATAAAAATTGTAGCCTAAAATTTCAAAGTGAACTAAAAAAAGTTAAGATAATGATGGGGAAATAAAGGAAAAACAAATTAGTAAAAGAAAAATTTAGTAATGAAGTTATAGAACTCAAGAAAGAATTAGAAAAAAAGAAAGTCATTTTAGAAATGAAGATTAAACTGGGAAGAAAACAGTGAATAAATAGAGCAGACAATGCCCTTATGAGATAAAGGTGAAAGGAGTAAAATTTTAAGCATCAATACAAGTGAAAAAAGTGGTAAAATAAGGTTTGAAAGATAGTAACAGAAACAGAAGATAGG
>NW_007887743.1:0-540 GCF_000696425.1 Galeopterus variegatus
AGAGTGGATTTTTTGATATTAGATATTTGATATTAGATATTTTTTGATAATAGTTTGCTCAGAAATGAACTTTTCTATCACTCCCACTGTATTCATCATTGTACTGAATGTACTGATCCTTTCATTTCAATTTAGTTAATGTATGTATTTTTCTTACCCTTTGTTCATATAAAACTTTCTCTTACAGAATATATCCAATTTCTTTTCTGTCAGTTTCAACATCAGTCAGTCACTATGGCTGGCTCTTTGTATCAACAATAAAAATAGTCACTATTCTTGAATACCTAATTCCTGCCAGACACAATGCTAGATAATCTATATATAGTACCTTTAATGTTCACAATAATCATGCATTTTACAAAGGAGGAAACTGAGGCTCAGAAGGATTAAGTACCTTGTCCTCCAACTTTTCTCCCTTCAATCTATCCTCTACCCCTTAGCTAGAGTGATCTTCTTAAAACCGAATCTGATCTGCCTATAGATCTTCAAGGCTTCCCACTGTCTTAAATTCCAAGCTCCTTAACTTGGCATAAGGTGACC
>NW_007887744.1:0-540 GCF_000696425.1 Galeopterus variegatus
TCGATATTGCATCTCTCTGACCTTTCTCCCATAGTCACATCTCCCTCTTATTTTGTTTTTTTCTGTTTTTGTTTTTTTGTTTGTTGTTTGTTGTTTGTTTTTGGTGGCTGGTAGTAACAGGATCCAAATCCTGGACCTTGGGGTTGTCGGTATCTCTCTTATTTGACTACAGCATAGAAAGTTTCTCTATTTTCAAGGATTCTTGTGATTAGATTGGATCTATCTGGATAGTCTAGCATAATCTTTTCCATCTCAAAGTCTATACCCTTAATCACATCTTCAAATTCCCTTCTGCAGTCTAAGGCAACATATTTACAGGTCCCAAAGATTAGGGCATAAACACCTTTGGGAGCCATTATTTTGCCTACCACCCAAGCCCTCAGCACGAGACAGTAGCTTTTTTTTTTTTTTTTCCTTTTTGTCTTTTTTTGTGTCCGGCAACGGATTGCAACCCTCAGTGTTACGCCCGCACCAGACCAGACCGGCAACGGGATCGCAACCCTCGGTGTCGCGCCCGCACCTCACTCAGCCAGTGAGCAG
>NW_007887745.1:0-540 GCF_000696425.1 Galeopterus variegatus
GCTGGCTGATATGTGATTTATTTTTACACTGAAATATTTGATCCTGCTGGAATTTTTTTTTTGGGGGGGGAGCTGGCCTGTATGGGGATCCAAATACTTGACCTTGGTGTTATCAGGGAATTTTTATTTTTTTTTAAATTTTTTTTTAAATTTTTTTTTTTTTGTCTTTTGTCTTTTTCCGTGTCCGGCAACAGATCGCAACCCTCAGTGTTGCCCCCGTACCAGACCGGGGACCGGCAACGGGATCGCAACCCTCGGTGTTGCTCCCGCGCCTCGCTCAGCCAGTGAGCGGGAACCGGTCTGTACGTGGGATCCGAACCCTCGGGCGGGAGCGTTGCCGTGCTTCCCAAGCGGCGCACTGTAGCAGTGCGCCACCGGGCCGGCCCCAGAATTTTTATTTTTGTATGTGGTCTAAGGTGGGGTTCACGCTTTGTCTTGCGGGGAAATTGACAAGGCAAATAACACCTCCTTTCCTATGGGGTTGCAACATCACGTTCCTATACATTCCCGAATTTCCTCTTGATATTTTCCTGAGCCAAT
>NW_007887746.1:0-540 GCF_000696425.1 Galeopterus variegatus
AAAATCAGCAGTAGTACTCTTATGATTTCCCTGAATGTATATTAAACTTTAATAAAACATTTACTTGAAAAGTGCTGAGATCTAAATATATTTTGCACATCTCAAATTCTCTACATATAGTTCAGAGGAGCGATCACTCCTCTTTTCCCTAATTTGCCCAAAATCAAATACTTGAAAACAGGACCTAATCCAGGACAGAGTTACGAAAATGGCATAGAACTGAATTTGGCTCACATCTAGGCTAAGAATCACACATTCGATTTACCTCCACCTTAAAGGTACACATTAAGGCTCTAGACTAAAATAGTCCAAGATTTTAAAAAGGCTCTATATGGCAACGTAGCTGATCCCTCACTAGCCTTGTAATTCTCTCATGTGCTTTCCAATTTGTGAGTGTCTATGCCATCATGCAATACTAAAGGCACAGTCTTAACAGCCCTGAAGCACAGTGGTCTGACCCAAATACCAAATTTTCATGAATGTAGTGTAAGAATTCTCATCACATTATTTGTTCATGTGGAGGTTAACTAAAACTACCAG
>NW_007887747.1:0-540 GCF_000696425.1 Galeopterus variegatus
ACTGTCTTCTATAATTTCATTTTGGAGAGTGAGTGAAGAGACAGGTATATAGAAAAATAATAAAATATTCTTGCAAGTAGAAAATTTGTAGTAAATTATTTAACTTCTCTCCTTGTTTGATAACTGGTAGACATGGATATATCGTTAGATAAAACACAATAGAATGACATGAGTAGATGAGTAGATAAAAATAGAAAGGAAAGGAATGAGAGAAGAAAACCAGAGCAACTTTTAGTGAGAAAGATCAAAATTATTAAAATACCCTCCAAGGAAATACCTTGAAGAATTCTAGGGGTGTTTTAATAACAAGCTTCTCAGTTCAGTGGTTTAGGTTACGAAGTGAAAGTAAGAGCTTGGAATAAAAAGATTTTCTTTCAAGTTTAATTATACACAAATTTCGACTGAGAAACTAAAAATTAGGATTCTAAATGGACACTTTCTATCCAGTTGTTAGTCTTACAGGGAATGTAACAATTAAAAAAATGTTCTATGGATTATTAACATTATTAAATATAAATAGTATTCTAAAAAATTGGATGA
>NW_007887748.1:0-540 GCF_000696425.1 Galeopterus variegatus
ATAACAGAGTCAACCCAGAATATACAATATCTGATTCATAAGAGTTCCAAATAAGGGAAAGAAATTATCAAAAATATAAGAAAATGCAGATGCCTAGGGTTTACCATTGGAGAGATCTGATTCAAAAGGCACAGCAGAATTCCAGAACCAATGAACCATTATTAGAAGGGGTTTGATTTGAAAATGTGGAAGTTGATTGCGGGAAGAGAGCATAAGGATAGGAATGGCTATGTTAAAAACTCATTTTAAAAGTGGAAAACAGCTACAGGTTGGTGTTCAGTGATTACAGGAAGTGGAGACAATGCTGCTGCTAAATGAATCTCTTAAATATTGACATGACTGATTCTAGTGTGACATGTTTAATAGGAAGTGAGAGAGAAGTAAAAATAGCCCACAGCAAACATTTGCTCAAGATAAATGAAGAGCATTACATCCTCTCTGTGTCCCTCCACCCTATGAAAACATGGCCATAAGCTTCTGACAAGTTATTTTCTCACACTTCTATTATTATGGTCATGGTCATGATCTAGCATATTTTAA
>NW_007887749.1:0-540 GCF_000696425.1 Galeopterus variegatus
TATATGTAAGGGTTTTATAACTAACTGATATCACAGACTGTATTGTGCAGGGCCCAAGAAAAGCAAACTATGTGTGGGCTCACACGCACACTCACATACTCAAACAACACATGCACATTTTCCCTCTAGAGTGAGAACGGTGAGGCGTAGGCAGGAATCATATTGTGGTCTGGCCTTCACTAATCCACTTGCCTTTCCTTGAAAGAAGGTTTTAAGGTTTTAGCTGTTCAATTTAGTTTTGTTTATTTGAAATGCTGTGTTTGAACTTTGCTTGCATTCCGAGAGGGTGGAAGTCCATGAAAAATGTGTGCATTCTAACCAAATCCAAAAGCAAAATCACATCAACTCAGCCAAGGGACCACCGTTTACTCCAAGAAGCAAGGTAGGGTGGGAAAAAAATCTTTTTCCACCTTTTAAAATATGGAAAAAAAAAAACAAACCCCAAAGAAACCATGTTTAGAAGTGAAAACATATACCGTAAATCTTATATTCAAAAGTATAACAAATGTTCCACCAGGATATTATAAACAAATTTACTTT
>NW_007887750.1:0-540 GCF_000696425.1 Galeopterus variegatus
TCACAGCGCTCACTGGCTGAGCGCGGTGCAGCCGGTCTCAAAAAGGACAAAAAAAAAAAAGCAAGGAACAAAAGACATCTAAAACAACCAAACAACAATCAATAAAATGCTAAGAATAAATCAACACCTTTCAATAACAACTCTTAATGTAAATGGCTTAAATTCCCCAATCAAAAGACAGAGACTGGCTGACTGGATTAAAAAGGAGGACCCAACTATATGCTGCCTTCAAGAGACCCACCTCACCTATAAAGACTCACATAGACTAAGAGTGAAAGGATGGAAAAAGATCTTCCATGCAAATAGAAAAGAAAAATGTGCTGGAGTAGCTATTCTTATATCTGACAAAGTAGACTTTAAACTAAAAACCGTAAAAAGGGACAATGAGGGACACTACATAATGATAAAAGGACTGATCCATCAAGAAGACATAACAATCATAAACATTTATGCACCCAATGTTTGAGCAGCCAGATTTATAAAACAAACTCTATTAGACCTAAAGAAGGAGATAGACACTACTACCATAATAGCAGGGGA
>NW_007887751.1:0-540 GCF_000696425.1 Galeopterus variegatus
CATCCTTTACCTGTTTTTAGCTGTTTTTTTTTCTTTTTTGTCATTCTAAAAATGTATTCTGGATACTAATCCTTTGTACCTTCTATCTTGTAAATATCATTGCCTGTTCTGTGGCTTGTCTTTTGATTTTAATCCAAAGATAAGGAACTTTTATGTTTTATTTCCGTCAAATTAATTTGTGTGTCTTATTTAAGAAGTCTATATCTTTCTGTCATAGATTGTGTACGTTTAAGATTTTTAAGTTTTTTTCATGTTTAGGTCTCTAATTTCTCTTGATTGATATAATTTATTTTAAAAATTAACTATATCGAGATATAATTAACATACAATTAAATGTGCTCATTTTAATTACAGCTCAGTGAGTTTTAATGAGTGTATACTTGTGTGACTACCATTACAAGTAATATATAGACCATTTTCATCACCCCTAAAGGTTTTTTTGTGCTCTCTCTTGGTTAATCTGCTACCCTACCACTGCTACCAGACAACTAGAAATATTTTCTCTAGTTAGATTAGAGTTTCATACAAATAAAATTGTAT
>NW_007887752.1:0-540 GCF_000696425.1 Galeopterus variegatus
GGGCCTGTGCACATCATTTAGCCATCCCAGGTCAGATGAGAGGTGATAATTCTTCCTTCATGGGGTTGTGGTGCCCAGGGCATAGAGGAGGCCTGGCATGCGGTGTTGGTAGCACAGATTTAGCAGTGACCCTTCAACATTGTTCTTGGATTAGGCAGGTTGTCACAGAACATCATTCCCTGGCTCCCCTTGTCTCATTTTTTTTTTCCTTTTTGTCTTTTTTACTGACCGGTAACGGAATCGCAACCCTCGGTGTTGCGCCCACACCGCACTCAGCCAGTGAGCGGGAACCGGTTTCCACATGGGATCCGAACCCTCGGCGGGAGCACCGTCGTGCTCCCAAGCAGCGCACTCTCCAGTGCGCCACCGGGCCGGCCCCCTTGTCTCATTTTTAACACTAAGAGGAATCATGTCTTGCTTGGCTTGTTATCCAGTTTGTAATGGGTTACCTATGGTGAAGAGGATCTTTTCTGATAGCATATCTGTTTATTTCCTTTCAAATACAGACTCACATAGTCATAGTGGTCAGAATGGTGATAA
>NW_007887753.1:0-540 GCF_000696425.1 Galeopterus variegatus
ACATATACGTGGGGGCAAGGAATAGACTCAACTCTGACATGTCACAAAGCAGCTCTGAGCTATGACATCTGATTGGCACTCTACCTTCTAATCTCTCCTACGTGACAGGCAATGCCAGTTAGGATCTGGTTTCTTTATTCTAATATTTCAGAGGCATACTATGATTCAGAACTCAGTATCATTTCTGATAGCCAGACTTATGGTTTTTAAAAAATAGTCATACTGATGATAGCTCAGCTTTATTGAACACACTCATTTAGCACCATGTGGAATGCACTTTTCAAGCATTTTATGCAGATTATCTCATTTTATTCTCACAACAATCCTATGAAGTATTTTTATTATCCTCATTTTACATTTCAGAAAATGGAAGCTTTTGAAGTCTCAGTAACTTGCCTGAGTTTACACAGCCAGTAAGTTGCAGAGCCAGAATTTGAAGTCAGACTTCCTGACTCTAAAACCTGCATTTTAACCAATCCCCTGGTTGTTCACTACACCATATGCTTTTCTTTATAAGGACCAAGGTGAGAAACTCTTAAA
>NW_007887754.1:0-540 GCF_000696425.1 Galeopterus variegatus
TGCGGGAGCGGTGAGCCCGGCGGGCGGCGGCGGAAGGCGACCGGCCGGCCAGCCTCGCTCCTCCTTTTCCTCAAGAGTCTCAATGTGCACTTTTTAAAATTTTTCCTCTGTGGTCTTTAGAATTGAATTGGACTTTCCAGTCTGACAAGGATTCGAGTCAGATGGGGTGAGGTCAGAGCTGGAGAAGCGGGGATGGCATCAGCTGTGGAAGGGGGCGGGACACCCGGCAGCAGGTTTTTCAATGGTGGGATTCAAGTGGCCGTTTCATACTGGCGGCACTCTATTTAGTCAGGTGAGATATGCAAGCTTATTTATTCACTAAAAGATCAATGAAATCTGAATCCAGAAGCCTTTCTTGAGTAGAAGATGCAGCTTCTCTACCAGAACATTCAGGAGATTCTCAATGGCTAGTGTCACAGCCTTCCAAGATGGATTTAGTTTTCTACATGGTATTAACTCCAGTGTCCATGTCTATTTGTTTCCAGGACAGTCCTTTAAAAATTCTTTAGAAGACATAATCCTTCAAGGTATGTGGAGGTA
>NW_007887755.1:0-540 GCF_000696425.1 Galeopterus variegatus
AGACTTTAGCCTGAGGAAAGTTTCCTGTCTTTTGCAAGGTTAACATTTCTATATGTAATTTCAACATTTCTATATGTTAGGCTAAACCTGTGACTATAGGGCTTTGCAAACTAGGCCATGTGAAATACATTTTCTTTATAAGTGTTAGTGTATTCCACACTAGATAATGTCCAAAAATGTTTGTCACTGTCATTCATATTTATGCTATTATCATTTACACATATGTTGTTCTAGGAACTACCCAGAACCCAGAATTAGATCTGATCCTTATCTGCTGGGGTAAGTTGTATACTCAGCATCAGTATAGAAATATGCCAAATACCCTGATTTGATCATCACACATTGTATACATGTATTGGAATATAACTCTGCACCTGCTAAATATGTACAATCAATACATATTAACTAAGAAATTGGTTAAGGGCCACAAAAATGTTTACATTGTGTAATAATAAAATAAAATAAATTTTTTAAATGTTAAAAATATATAACTCTAGAAAGATATTGCATAAATAACTTATTAAAAAATAATGTAGGAAT
>NW_007887756.1:0-540 GCF_000696425.1 Galeopterus variegatus
ATCAGTCCCTGACCTTGCCCACTACATGCCAGTAGTGCACGTGTGCACACCACACACACGCACACACACACACATCACTAGTTATAACAATCAAAAATGTTTCCAGACATGCCAAATATGTGGGCAGCAAAATTGCTCAGGTCGTGAATTCCTGCTTTAAAGCTCTTCCAGGGAAGCCGCCACATTTTCTTCATTCTGAATTCTTGGTGTCCACTGTGAACCAAACAGAACTTTGCTTGGAGGGATGAGGGAAGGTCTTGTACAAGAGAAGCTATCTGATTTGGATCTTGAAGGACAAAGAATAATAATCGATGTCATCCCTCTCCTATAGAACTTTCTGTGATGATGGAAATATCCTATGTCTGCACTTTCCAATACAGTAGCAATTATAACATGTGGCCTGTGAGCACTTGAAATGTGTGATTGAAAAACTAAATTTTTTATTTCATTTAGTTTTTTTTTTTTTTTCCTTTTTTGTTTTTTTTACTGACTGGTAATGGGATCGCAACCCTTGGTGTCGCGCCCGTACCGGGGACCGGC
>NW_007887757.1:0-540 GCF_000696425.1 Galeopterus variegatus
CTTTGATGTCTAGAAATTGTTACATAGTCATAACTATATAAATACGAATTAATCTAAACTACTGAATTAATCAAAACATTTTTGCCCTATGATATTTTTGCCAAAAAGTCCTGCCGTATGACTTTTAAAGATTATGATAGAACTACAGTGAGAGGAGGTGGAGAAGGGAGGTGGAGGAGCAGACTGAGTAGAGAGCTAAATCCTCAACTACCATAACAGGATGTCAATAGACAATGGCTTAAATCGATTAATCAAGAAAAGGCTGAATGAGCAAATTATTTAAACACAAAGAGGTAAATAGTAGACAAAACAGCTAAAAGTTTATCAAAATGGCAGACTGGAGAGCAATATGGGTAAGAGATGGAGCAGAGGCCCATTATTTTCCCAGCCAAGTCTTTTAGAATAGTTGATTTTTAAAATACCATGTACATATATTACATTGATTTAAAAATTAATGAAAAAATATTTGCCTATACTTTTCAGATAGAATTGGAATTGATGGATCAAAGGGCTAACATTTTTTAGGTTTTTGCCATATAC
>NW_007887758.1:0-540 GCF_000696425.1 Galeopterus variegatus
TTGAATTAGATTCCAATCTTGAGAGAGGTTTGTGATTTTTGTCTGTTTTCAAGAAGGTAAGTTGGTGACATCTTTTAATTTGTAAGTCTAGCTTCAGAAACTGTCGGATGGAATCCATCAGCTCAGTTCTACCAACAAACATCTTACTGGTTACCAACTGTGACCTACTCCTAGGTGCGTAGATAAGACATGGTCCCTGTCCTTTGGGAGCTTAGTCAGGGTCAAGGGTATTTATCAAAGACATAGAGGCTGTTCTTGAAGAAACATGCTTTGTGCAATATTTCCTTAGGTCAAGTTAACAGTCACAATTTGTTAGCTTGTTGATTAAGGGTACAGCCTCTGGAATCTGAGAGTCTGGCTCAAGACCTTGTTCCACCATACACTAGCTATGAGACCACAATCTAGTTATTTAACCTCTCTAAGTTTTTGTTTCCTCATACACAAAATAGAAGTAATCATAGCCCATGTCTCTAAGCTCATCGTGAGGATTAAATAAGATAATGCATCCAAAATACTTTGTGAAATGCCTAACAGATAGCA
>NW_007887759.1:0-540 GCF_000696425.1 Galeopterus variegatus
CAACATGAGCAACCAGCCCAGTGACAACCACTGAGCAGGAGGTGCCCTGTGCTCTTCCAAGCCAGGGCAGTGGGGGGCCAAGGATCTCAGCCACGCCCTCCTGACATGAGCAACCAGACAAGTGACGACCACCAAGCTGCAGCAAGAAGGGCCCTGGGTTCCTGAGCTGGGGTGGTAGGAGGAGAGGGCTTTTCCACACCCCCTGACATCTGTACCCAGCCCAGCAATGACCAAGCCACCATTGGAAGTCCCCTGGTCTCCCCTGTGGGAATGTGGGGGGTGCCACAGGCCTCAGTCCTGCCCCTCCTCCTTCCTCCTTCTTCTATCACATTTCCTTCTCCTTTCTCCTCTCCCTGTCCCTCCCAACTGCTCTGCAACAACATCATGGGATATAAAAAAAAAATATTAGTAAAATAAAAATAAATAAACAAATATAAATAAAGGAAATGAACATTATGGTATGTAAATTATATATCTCTATACACAATTGGCACGCCACAGGCACTGAAGAATCAGAACGGACAGATGCTGGCCATGGTG
>NW_007887760.1:0-540 GCF_000696425.1 Galeopterus variegatus
TTGAAAAATGTGGTGTATATACACAATGGTATACTATTCAGCCTTAAAAGAAAACGAAACCAAAAATGAAAGCAAAACAACAACAACAACAACAAAAAAAACCCACCAAAAAACAGGAAATTTTGTCATTTTTGACAACATGGATAAAACTAGAGGACATTATGTTAAGTGAAGTAAACAGACACTAAGAGACAAATACTGTATGATCTCACTTATATGTGGAATCTAAAAACTTGAACATATAGGAAGTAAACTGTGGAATGGTGGCTACCAGAGGCTGGGGTTGAGGGATTGGACAAGGGAAGGGGAGTTGTACAGCTGGTCAGTAGGAACAAAGTTATAGTTAAATAGGAGGAATAAATTTTGGTGTTCTATTGCACAGCAAGATGGCTACAGTTAATGTATTATGTATTTCAAAACAACTTAAAAGAGGATTTTAAATGATCTCCCCACAAAGATGTGATAAATAGTTGATGAAGTGATAGACATGTTAATTACTCTGATTTGATCATTCAACAATGTATACATATATCAAAATAT
>NW_007887761.1:0-540 GCF_000696425.1 Galeopterus variegatus
TTTTGTCTTCTGTTGTTGCTAATCACAGACTGCTGTCAATTTAATTGATTTTCCTATAGATCTTTTTCCTCAGGGGCTATTCTTAAAATTTTCTTGTTATCCTTTGCTGTTGTTGTTGTTTTATGGGGGCTGGGGAGTGTTAGGTTTTACTATACATGATTATTAATATATACTCATTTAACTTATTCTGTTTGAAACATTGTAATTCCTGATGTTAGGATTTATGTTTTGCATAAATTCTGCAAATGTCTTAGCTATCAGCTCTTCAAAATTTGCTTCTTCCTATTTTCTCTAATATCACTTTCTGAAAATCCGATTAGATTTTATTCAGGGCATTCTAATTCCATCTTCCATCTCTTAATATTTCTTATTCTCTATCTCTTTTAATTTCTCTGTTCTTTATTCTATGTTATTTCTTTAGATCTATTGTCTAGCTCACTAATTCTCCCTTTAGCTATATGTAATTATTTGAACTATCTTTTGAATTTTTCATTTCAATGACTATATATTTTTATTTCTAGAAATGTATTTGGTTCTTTT
>NW_007887762.1:0-540 GCF_000696425.1 Galeopterus variegatus
ACTACGGCAACTACTATGGAGGCCTGGGCTATGGCTGTGGAGGCTTTGGTGGCCTGGGCTATGGTTGTGGAGGCTTCGGTGGGCTGGGGTACGGCTATGGCTGTGGATATGGTAGCTATCGTAGGCCATGCTATGGCTCTGGCTATGGAGGCTGTGGATACGGCTCTGGCTATGGGGACTATGGATATGGCTGCTGCCGCCCGTCTTGTTATGGAGGATATGGATTCTACTAAAAAACTGGCTGATTCTCAGACTCTTTCTATTGCCATGTCTTGCCCATAAGCTTCAGTGATGTGAATGTTTTTCTTGAAGTAGTGAAAATATCTATCATTTGTGGACTTCATGCTCCAGAAGAAAATAATAGCCAATTCCTCTGGAAGAATCTGGAATCTTTCCATTGAATCAGGTTTCATTCATTATTATGTACTCACTACCATCTGCTGTGACTATACCTAACCTGTATTTTAAAGGAGTTTTTAAATAAACATGTTTAACTGGAATAGCGAACATGGCTTTATAAGTTCATTTCAGTACGTTTCA
>NW_007887763.1:0-540 GCF_000696425.1 Galeopterus variegatus
TTTATGTTTTCATATTTAAATGTATAAATATAGGTTAACACACTCCTATCAAAAATACATAAAAATCATATGTATATTTATAATAAAAACTAGATATCTTTAGGTGAGTTAGACATTCTGTGCCTTGAAGGACACCATTTGTCTTAGGAACAAATACTCCTCACTGGGGAGGAAAGTGCTGGATCCACCAATAGAATTAATACCTGCATCTCTTAGACATAGTTCCATGTATTACTTTCTTCCCCACAAATCACACAGTTTATGTAATTAGCTTTCACAGAACCAACATATGATTCACCAAAGAACACGCTGATGATAACAAAGACAGGCTAATTAATTATTTCTTGAAAGCCAACAGATCCTTTGACCATTATATTTGGTCATTGGTTTTGCCAGTATTGAAACATAATCCTTTAGGAATAATGTGAAGACTATTTTATAGTTTGTTCAGTTACCATTTTCAATGTGCTGGAGTTAATTCATATAAACACTATTTAGTAAGCTTTTCTCTCTTACTGTTAATCCCTGCCCTGATGTAAG
>NW_007887764.1:0-540 GCF_000696425.1 Galeopterus variegatus
TCCCGGTCCGGTACGGGCGCGACACTGAGGGTTGCAATCCGTTGCCGGACACGGAAAAAGATAAAAAGGAAAAAAAAAAAAAAAAGAAACAGCAGGTCCTGAGCAACATGGGAGAATAGAAGGTGGGGAAATTTATGAGGTGTAGTCCCTCCTGAGGTTGTTGATAAATACAGTATTAGGAAAAAAAGTTCTAAAAATGATACACACACATACACACAGATATGCAATGACACTTATTTCAGGAAGACCAAGTCTCGTGCGTAGGAACGAAGATGCTCCCAGGCCAAAGGAAATGGATAGTTTTAGCCTTTATGCCCTGCTGAGTTTCCAAAAGCCCACTGAATGACCAGAGGCCTATTAAAACAAGTGAAAACGTCTGCTGCTGCACTTGATGACAGGACCATGAAGTCAAAGAGCAGAATCGATGAGGAATTTTTGATGACACAAACCAGACGAAATGCACTATATGAAAAGACCACGGGAACCCACAATTCACTGCAGGCAAAAGAAGGCTCTCTGGGAGATAGGTGAGCCCGCCTC
>NW_007887765.1:0-540 GCF_000696425.1 Galeopterus variegatus
TTTACACATCATCTCAGTCTCCCTATCTTCTAAATGAAGGATGATTACGAAAAACTTCACAAAAGTAGTGGGAGGTTAAATTAGTGCTTGTGAAACATGTTGAAATCTTATGATTAGAGATACCATATTATTGCACACTGATGTGATTACTATCAAAGAAAAGAACTCCTCAAACAAGGAGTCTGGATTAATCTGACTGAATTATCCAGCATTTTCTCTATCTGCTGTAAAGCCCCAAACCTCTAATCTCTTGCAGTTTTCTCTCTTGATCCTAGAGGCTGTTTACATGTGTTGGAGAGGGTTAGAGAGCAGGGCACGGTCATGGAATCATAACAGAGAAGTGCCTGGTGTTAGTAGGAGCTCAGAGGAGGGACTGGACTAGGTGCGCAGGTGTATCCTCCTGGTGACTGACTGTGCAGCAAAGCCTCCCAGCAGGTGCCGGCTGACTGACACATCACATCAGCCCCGAAGCTCATGGTTGGCATTTACTGTGCTGGAAAACAGTCCCTCCACCAGCTCATCCCATATAGCCTGCAGGGA
>NW_007887766.1:0-540 GCF_000696425.1 Galeopterus variegatus
TTTCAAATTTGTTGGCACATAGTGTTTATAGTAATCTCTAACGATTCCTTGTATTTCAGTGGTATCAGTTGTAATGTCACATTTTTTCATTTCTAGTTTTTGTTATTTGGGTCTTCTCTCTTCTTTTTTTAGTTAGCTGTACTAATGGTTTGTCAGTTTTATTTATCTTTTCAAAAAACCAACTTTTTGATTCATTGATCTTTTGTATTGCTTTTTGGGTTTCAATTTCATTAAGTTCTGCTCTGATCTTAATGATTTCTTTCTGTCTGCTAACTTTGCGTTTGGATTGTTCTTGTTTTTCTAGTTCTTTAAGGTGAAGTGTTGGGTTGTTCACTTACCAGCTTTCCATTCTTCTGAAGTAAGAATTTAATGTGAGAAATTTCCCCCTTAGTACAGTTTTTGCAGTATCCCACAGGTTTTGGTATGATGAATAATTGTTTTCATTAGTTTCAAGTAATTTTTTGATTTCCTGTTTGATTTCTTTTTTTAAAAAAATTTTTATTTTGTCAATATACAATGTAGTTGATTATTATGTCCCAT
>NW_007887767.1:0-540 GCF_000696425.1 Galeopterus variegatus
TCTTTAGACATTGCCAAATGTTGCCTGGAAGCAAAATTGTTCAGATTGAGAATCACTGATACAGATGAAGAAAGCAAACAAACAAGAACAACAAAAAGCAAGATCCAAATAAATGTTTTTTATAAGAGATACAGAGACATAGGTAGATTGAAAGTAAAAAGATTAAAAAAATAATAAAGAAGTTACGCCTTATAAACTCAAAGGATGCTGGTGTCACTATATTAATATCAAAAATTTAATCATTAAGGAAAAAGGTGTCATTATTTATAAAAAAGTACATTTATTTTTGTTAAAATAATGACCAAATAGAAAAGAAGAATAGTCCTACATTTGTATCTACCTAATAAAATACCTTCAAAGTACTTATAGGAAAGATGATGGAATAGAGATAATAAAATTCACAAATATCAATAAAGGTTTTAATAAAAAACACTCTAAGTAATTGGTAAAACAAGCCAATAAAAATAAAATTGCAGTAAAATAAATTTAATTTACCTAATAGAAATGCATAGAACACTATGCCTTAATACAGAATATGCT
>NW_007887768.1:0-540 GCF_000696425.1 Galeopterus variegatus
TGGTGTTGGTGTAAAAAACAGACACATGGACTGATGTGATAGAATAGGGAACCCAGAAATAAACCCACATATTTACAACCAACTAATCTTTGACAAAGGTACCAAGAATACATATTGGGGAAGATTACCTCTTCAATAAATGGTGCTGGGAGAACTTGACATCAATGTGCAGAAGAAATAAATTAGGTCTGTATACCTCTTGCCGTATACCCAAATCAACTCAAGATGGTTTAAAGCCTTAAGTATAAGGTCTGAATCTATGTAACTCCTACAGGAAAACATAGAGTAAACTCTTCAGGGTGTAGGACTGGATAAAGACTTTATAAATAAGGCCCCAAAAGCATAGGCAACAAAAGAGAAAAATAAACAAATGGGATATATCAAACTATAGAGCTTCTGCACAGCAATGAAACAGTTAACAGAGTGAAAAGAGGATGTACAGAATAGGAGAAAATATTTGCAAACTATTCATTCAACAAGGGATTAATAACCAGAATATACAAGAAACATAAACAACTTTACAGTAAAAAAAAAAAACAA